>NC_074676.1:41567491-41867491 GCF_029448725.1 Salvelinus fontinalis | reverse complement strand
CCTCCAACACAAAAACAAAACACTCCCTGATGCTTCCCATTGTTGAGTCGTCATTCTGTAACGATGTACGCTGAGAGTCGGGAAGCAAAGTTCAGGGAGTGAATACATTAAATAAATAAACGAAGACAACAAGAAATCAAACAGCGTACCAACATGATACAGGCACAATGACGACTGGGGAAGAAACCAAAGGGAGCGACATATAAAGTGCAGGTAATCAAGGAGGTGATGGAGTCCAGGTGAATGTCATTATGCGCAAATGCGCTTAACGCTGGTGACAGGTGTGCGCCATAACGATCAGCCTGGTGACCTAGAGGCCGGATAGAGAGCACACGTGACAGGTAACCCAGGGCTGCCAACATTTGAAGAAAGCTTGGAGTGAGATTTGAATTTCATTGCCCCCTGGCACAACCCCTAGACGGTTACTGTTTTCAAGCTCATTTCCTGCAATTCTACGTATTTTGACATGGCTTAGGCCGATGAAAAAACACAGACCAGGTGTATTCAGGATGATTAGAACATTAAATGAACACTAAAAATTAGACAACTTTATTACTTTGAGATTGCGGGGCGGGGGGGGGGGGGGGGGGTGATATTTAAAGCATGCTAATTGGAAAAAATATTTTTTAGGTGGTTTGGCACTTTATTCAGACAGTACTGAAATGAGATAGGGAGAGGCTAATGCTATCAACCATGGGAAGTTTGGAAGCAGGGTTGTGATCTCTATTGTCTAGAAACAGTGGGAAGGTCGGAAACAGGGATTGATCTCTGTTCTCTAGAAACAGTGGAAAGGTCGGAAACAGGGATTGATCTCTGTTCTCTAGAAACAGTGGAAAGGTCGGAAACAGGGATTGATCTCTGTTCTCTAGAAACAGTGGAAAGGTCGGAAACAGGGATTGATCTCTGTTCTCTAGAAACAGGGGGAAAGTTGGAAGCAGGGATTGATCTCTGTTCTCTAGAAACAGGGGGAAAGTTGGAAGCAGGGATTGATCTCTGTTCTCTAGAAACAGGGGGAAGGTCGGAAGCAGGGATTGATCTCTGTTCTCTAGAAACAGGGGGAAGGTCGGAAGCAGGGATTGATCTCTGTTCTCTAGAAACAGGGGGAAGGTCGGAAGCAGGGATTGATCTCTGTTCTCTAGAAACAGGGGGAAGGTCGGAAGCAGGGTTGTGATCTCTGTTCTCTAGAAACAGGGGGAAGGTCGGGAGCAGGGAGTGATCTCTGTTCTCTAGAAACAGGGGGAAGGTCGGAAGCAGGGAGTGATCTCTGTTCTCTAGAAACAGGGGGAAGTTCGGAAGCAGGGAGTGATCTCTGTTCTCTAGAAACAGGGGGAAGGTCGGGAAGCGGGGAGTGATCTCTGTTCTCTAGAAACAGGGGGAAGGTCGGGAGCAGGGAGTGATCTCTGTTCTCTAGAAACAGGGGGAAGTTTGGAAGCAGGGATTGATCTCTGTTCTCAGGTAGAGTGTCACCAATACACCAAGGCTCTGCACAGGAAAGTGTCATTTTAATGGTTGATGGCAGTGACTAACCAAGTCATAGATTTCACTCTCCTTGTCCATAGACTGGGTGAACTATCTCTTTAAAATAGGTCTGGAAGAAAATCCTGCTTGCTCTCCAGGAGGGTTGGTCACCCCTGAGCTATGTTTCCCAGGTGATGGGTGTTTGAAAATGTTCTTGTTATAACAATTCATTTCTCAAAATCACCCAACCTTCAACAAAAATCTAATGAATATCAATATGCAGGTGGTTTATGCCTACAAGTTGAAGATCCTGGCCATCATCTTACTTTACATAAACAAAATATGATGTATTCATGAGTTGTGAGTCCCACTACCATTTCTGTCTAGCATGTGCACAATAGTAAAATGTAAAAAAATAATAATAATATTTTATTCCTGGAGCATTTAATATCCAATGCTTATTTGTTTGACATATTAAAAACTGTCCATGAATGGCTGCAAAAGCGCATAGTCTGAGAATTCATTTTCAAAGACACAAGTAAGCATATATCAGACTTCAAATATGTGATTACTAAGTGGAATAATAAAATACGTGTGGGGAATAACAGTAGTGTTCTTGCTGACAAGCACAGTAATTACCCGATATTTTTGCCCATTGTTTAGAATGAGAATTGTTCCACTGACCAGACTAAATAAACGAAATAAATAATAAAATCTCCTGAAGACAAGATGACATAAATCTTCCCCTACATTCTAACCAAAGTATTGTTATATTTATTGTCCCCCCTCTAGAATCAAATTTACACTTTTGGGTTCATAATCTGGACAAAATTATTTTCATAGTTCCAAATCAGGTCACAATTTCAAACGTCCCTACTAAAACATACTGTAAGACTGTCTGCTGCCTTTTCGTTGTCACAACATTATGCCCATCACCAAATGAGGGGACGAATGCAAGTGTGGATTAAATGGACTTTAGTACATGCTGTCAAAAGACTGCCTTCTGCAATAGGGAGGGGAGTAACAGCAACCTCATTTGTTGATAACGTTCTACATAAAACTGAACCAATGTGCTACTCTTTTTTACAGTTTCATAAACTCAGCGGAGAACGTTCTCTCTCTCCATTCAGCTCCACTCTAATCTTGAGGTGCGTTTCTTTAAAACATGCATCCACAGTGCTAACTGCGCCACCAGAGTATCTGGGTTCGCCCCCAGGCTCTGTCGCAGCCGGCCGCGACTGGGAGGTCCGTGGGGCGACGCACAATTGGGCTAGCGTCGTCCGGGTTAGGGAGGGTTTGGCCGGTAGGGATTTCCTTGTCTCATCGCGCTCCAGCGACTCCTGTGGCGGGCTGGGCGCAGTGCGCGCTAACCAAGGGGGCCAGGTGCATGGTGTTTCCTCCGACACATAGGTGCGGCTGGCTTCCGGGTTGGAGGCGCGCTGTGTTAAAGAAGCAGTGCGGCTTGGTTGGGTTGTGCCTCGGAGGACGCATGGCTTTCGACCTTCGTCTCTCCCGAGCCCGTACGGGAGTTGTAGCGATGTGACAAGATAGTAATTACTAGCGATTGGATACCACGACATTGGGGAGAAAAGGGGATAATAAAAAATAAAAATAAAAAAAAAACATGCATCCAATCCCCTTAATCCCTTACACAACTAGACCGGTACTATTATTCAATGTGCCGAATGTTCACAGTGCTGTGGCAAGACAGGACAATAATAGTGGTTCCCCTCATGGTGATAAATTGAAGTATTTTCAATGCGTGAGATATTAGGACTTTTGGAAAGTATTCAGACCCCTTCTCTTTTTACACATTTTGTTATGTTACAGCTTTCTCCAAAAATCGATTAAATAAAAAGGATTCCTCATCAATCTACACACAATACCCTATAAAGACAAAGCGAAAAAACAGGCTTTTAGAATTTTTGCAAATGTATTAAAACTAAAAAACAGAAATACCTTACTTTCATAAGTATTCAGACTCTTTGCTATGAGACTCAAAATTGAGATCTGTTGCATTCTGTTTCCATTGATCATCCTTGAGATGTTTCTACAACTTGATTGGAGTCCACCTGTGGTAAATTCAAATGATTGGACATGATTTGGAAAGGCACACACCTGTCTGTATAAGGTCCCACAGTTGACAGTACATGTCAGATCATAAACCAAGCCATCAGGTCAAAGGAATTGTCCATAGAGCTTCGAGACAGGATTGTGTCGAGGCACAGATCTGGGGAAGGGTAGCAAAACATTTCTGCAATATTGAAGGTCACCAAGAACACATGGGCCTCCATAATTCTTAAATGGAAGAAGTTTGGAACCACCAAGACTCTTCGTAGAGCTGGCCGCACGGACAAACTGAGAAATCGGGGGAGAAGGCCTTGGACAGGGAGGTGACCAAGAACCCAATGGTCACTCTGACAGAGCTCCAGAGTTCCTCTGTGGAGATGGGAGAACCTTCCAGAAGGACAACCATCTCTGCAGCACTCCACCAATCAGGCCTTTATGGTAGAGTGTCCAGACGGAAGCCACTCCTCAGTAAAAGGCACATGACAGCCCGCTTGGAGTTTGCCAAATGGCACCTAAAGGACTCTCAGACCATGAGAAACAATATTCTCTGGTCTGATAAACCAATAATTAACTGTTTGTCGTGAATGCCAAGCGTCAGGTCTGGAAGAAACCTGGCACCATCCCTACGGTGAAGCATGGTGGTGGCAGCATCATGCTGTGGGGATGTTTTTCAGCTTCAGGGACTGGGAGACTAGTCAGGATTGAGAGAATGATGAACTGATCAAAGTACAGAGAGATCCTTGATGAAAACCTGCTCCAGAGCGCTCTGGACCTCAGACTGGGCCGCAGGTTCACCTTCCAACATGACAACGATCCTAAGCACACAGCCAACACAATGCAGGAGTGGCTTCGGGACAAGTCTGAATGTCCTTGAGTGGCCCAGCCAGAGCCATGACTTGAACCCGATCGAACATCTCTGGAGACCTGAAAATAGCTGTGCACCGATGCTCCCCATCCAACCTGACACAGCTTGAGAGGATCTGCAGAGAAGAATGGGAGAAACTCCCCAAATACAGGTGTGCCAAGCTTGTAGCGTCATACCCAAGAAGACTGGAGGGTGTAATCGCTGCCAAAGGTGCTTCAACAAAGCACTGAGTAAAGGGTCTGAATACTTATGTAAATATGATATCAGTTTTATTTTATTTTATACATTTTAAACATTTTCTAAAAACCTGTTTTTGCTTTGTAATTATGGGGTAGTGTCTGTAGATTGATGAGGGGAGAAAAAAAAATCATCCATTTTAGAATAAGGCTGTGACCTAACAAAATTAGGAAAAAGTCAAGGGGTCTGACTACTTTCCGAATTCACTAAGAGCTGTGGCGTGAGAAGAGACTCAAATGCATGTGTCTCACGACCAATTTCTGAAAGTTTGCAGCTCTGTAGGTACATTTAGACAAATATTTATTTATATATTCTTCACCTTTTCCTCTTTGATATAGAACAATTTGTTGCACGATGCTGATATACTCCACCACTGGTACCGGCCTGTATTAGAGCGAACGTTTGCTAGCAAGATTTGCACGCTACCAATTAGCATTAGGGGCTACCACACATTTTTGGGGCACATTTGCAGCTTGCTAAAACCAACTGACTAGCGTTGGCAGAGAGCAAGTTACACAAACTAATAGTATAATATATGTAAACGATGTGAAATGGCTAGCTAGTTAGCGGTGGTGCGCGCTAATAGCCTTTCAAACGGTGACGTCACTCGCTTTGAGACCTTGAAGTAGTGGTTCCCCTTGCTCTGCAGAGTCCGCGGCCTTTGTGGAGCGATGGGTAACGATGCTTTGTGGGTGACTGTTGTTGATGTGTGCAGAGGGTCCCTGGTTCGCGCCCGGCGTCGAGGGGATGGACTAAAGTTATACTGTTACATTGATGCTGTTGACCCGGATCACTGGTTGCTGTGGAAAAGGAGGAGGTCGAAAGGGGGGTGAATGTAACCGATGTGAAATGGCTAGCTAGTTAGCGGTGGTGTGCGCTAATAGCCTTTCAAATGGTGACGTCACTCGCTTTGAGACCTTGAAGTAGTGGTTCCCCTTGCTCTGCAGAGGCCGTGGCCTTTGTGGAGCGATGCTTCGTGGGTGACTGTTGTTGATGTTTGCAGAGGGTCCCTGGTTCGCGGTCGGGCCGAGGGGACGGACTAAAGTTAAACTGTTACATATAGAATATAGAAAACGTGGATTTATATTCATATTAAGAAGCAAAGTGGAAAGCTGTTTGGTGGAGTGGAAGTGGAAAGCTTGTTTGGAAATGCAGAGTGAATCTCGAGTAAGAGGAACTGGCTGCTTGAGTAACAAAGGGCAGGGCTTGGTGTTTGTGGAATTGGAAAGCGGCCAAGAGAGGAGAGACAACTCCGTCAAATTGAGCAATAAACCAAAAGTAAAAACAAAAACGAGCGTTACAGACGGCTAAAGCATCGTTCACATTACCCACTTTGTTACATTGCGCCAGATGTCATGCATTTCAATGGGGAAGTCTGCAACTGAGTGGAAAACGCAACGCCCCCTCACAGTTCCTCTGCGAGACGGACACCGCATACTTTTACATTTTTCTAACTTTGCGAAGCCTTCAGTCCACCCAGAGTACATCGAAGAACAGGAAGTTACCAAACCACAGAAGATCGGTGATGGCTTTATGAGATAGCAAGCAACTTGTAAACAATTACTCATTTGTATAAGTGAGTACGATTTTAATAGTAATGTGTGAAGCCCAAGATACTTTGAATCAAAGTATCGATATAACATTGTCCAAAACAATATTGCAACATGCAACTAGGGATTTCTTTCCCCGTCACTAGATTAAACCAGAGGAAGAAAATCTGTGCAAACATGGGATTTTATATTCAACCAGTGAGAAAGTGTGCAGTATACTGTGCTCAATCTCTTTGCCTCCCTGGGCGAAAGATAGTGGGTGTCTTGTTAAGAGAAATGCATCTGACTGTTGGTGGAGCATGACTGCCCTCTCGTGAAGATTCATAAACCACACTAGAAGAGGAGGGAGGGAAGGAGAGCTTCACTGAGTATAGGGGCCAGCAGATGGAAGATAATAGCATTGAGACTTCCCATTTAGGGGATTAAAAAGCTGCAGCGACAGCGACCCTTTAACTTTCAGACAGCCGTGGCTGGGAACATACGCCTGCTGGGGACGACACAGCCAGCGCAGCCAGCACACGTGTCCTTGGGCCGTTTGACTTCCAGCTCTGGCTGGCAGGCAGACACACACCATCCAAGGCTCCAGGCAGCTCCATCGGAGTAGTGTGTGTGTGTGTGTGTGTGTGTGTGTGTGACCTGTGCATGTACGCTTGTGTGTTTGTGTGTGGCGCTTACATGCACTAGCCATATGGATAACGCAGTGCACTGATGGCTCGAGAGGCTGCCCATCTCAACTGGAGCCTGTTGGCCGTCTGACAAATTTTGCCCCTCCCACTCTCTGTGCTCGGAGTCATACCAAACTGCCATCCCACAGTGGACTCTGGCTGTGCAGACGTGCCAGCCTGACCCAGCTGTCTTTGCCTGGGAAATTTGACAAAAGTGTGTCCAGCTTGATCAGGGGACGGGAAATTGTTGCAGCCACTCCAGACACAAATACTCCAACAAGCCTTTAAATTGAGTACGTACTGTGTTGAAAACTATGATGACAACCATCATACGTTTTGCAACACAATGGGTTCAACAATGGGGATCCATAATTAAAAGGAACACTGATTGGTTACATCGGTAGATCATAACAGGTGTCTAGCCTATCCATTGATTCATAATACATTTTTTTGTGGGGGATTGAATCCATATATACACCCCATCCGTACATCATAGGACACGGATAATTCAATACTTCTCCTCAAAGAGCGACTATAAAAAGGCAGCGTTGCTCAGATCAGCCTGCACTGACGGTTGGCCTCCCGGGAGAACCACTGCAATCCAGCTGGGAGGCACAGGCCATGTAATGACGTCCTCTTTCCCAACTCCATTAATCACCTCATTATGAAGGGCTTCTTTTCCATAAAGGAGGAGTCTTGTCGTGCTCTCACCTATATCGCATTACTGCTTATTTAAGAGTTATGTCGGAGCATCTTGGTTTTAATTATGTGAATGGCCATTTATAAAAGCGGTAGCAGGACTGGGAAGAAGAGCCTGTAGCCTTTACCAACGCCACGGTAATGAATTTACAAGCCCCCCGCAAACAGTGCAACTCTTAAATAAGATTAAGCCCTTTGGAAAATGAACATTGATAAAGTGGTTACAGAATGGTTTCTTTGAACTAGCGACAAAAACAACACTCCCTCCAAAAGGTAGTGCCGACGCGGATGCAGCGATAGTGTTGGGTGTGATAACGAACGACTGAGGGAAGGAAGGAGGGAACGTCTGTGATCGCAGAACAGAGAGTGTCCTCCCGGGGTGCAATCTGTCAGCGGGGTGGGGGGGGGTGTCTCCATTACTCCTTTGAGTGCTTCCTGTCCAGGCCTCCAGACAGTTTATGTGTTCTGACCGTGTCACAGTGCAGCTCTACAGACTGTTGCCATTCACTGTGGCTCTGTCAGACAGACAGGGGAGACAGACATGCTATTGTCACTTGTAGCAATGTTAACGATGGAGGGCTCTGTTCAATTGAAACTTGTTACTGAATTTTTTAGATAAGAAAACCAACATTTCCCTTATGGTGGTAGAAAGCATGTTTGGGTATGTGTACAATGTTTATAGTGTGAACAACTGCCTTATCAAGTCAAACATGCTTGCTGTTCAAGAAGAGCACTAGAAATTAGGTTCTCAGGGCCTAGGGTCGTTCCACCAATTGGATGCCTTTTGAGTAGTGTGACTTGGTCAATTATTATTATTCTTTTTAACAAAAGCTAACATTCTGTCATAAAGAGTTCACCTTTATAAAAAAAAAACTGAATTTTTACCATCCCAAGAGATTAAATAAATACTATTGTAAGTGCCTAAATGTAACAGGGATGACTGGGTCCATCGAACATAACCGCTCACTTTTCCATCACAAAACACCAGAAAATGGCCATAAAGAGCAGAACCAGCGCAACTGTTTTTACACTATGATTTGACTATTAGACGTTCAACGTTTCACTACATTAAAACAAGAGTTCAGTTCACGTAACATGGTTGACCTTTAAAATGAGGGACACTAATCACATGAAATAAATAATCATCTTCAGAAATGACTTTCTCAAAGCAACAACATGACTATTGCTTCACAATGATGGTGAAAACTTGGGAGTTGTTTCGGGATTAAGATCTTCCTAGAAGTCAGAAGGTACACGGAGGAATATTTATTAGCAAGTCTTTATTCATATAAAAAAAAATCTTTATTGAATTCTCCATGTGGTCTATAGTAAAAGGGCACTTTAATAATTATAACAGGCTTTTAAAAAATGTAATATTGGTGCACAAATTCTACTTAAAATATCAAAGGAACGCAAAAGGCACTCATTTCGTGGAACGACCCCCTTGTGTTGCATGGTCTGAACTTGGAAAATGGATAGCAACAGAGAGAGCAAGAGCGACAGACTGAGGGAGAGAAGGTACCTAAGGAATTGTTTTATTGTATTCTTACACAAGTTAATCAAATTAATACCTGTCCCCCGCTGTCATGTAGAATAAATATGTTTGCTTGTTTTAATTCCTTTTTCATGTAATGTTGACCAGGGGTGGTATTAATATTTCCTGTGCGTTCTCTCGCTCTCTCTAGCACCCTGATTAAATTAAAATCAAATGAAATCCCTTCCATGCTGTTGGAGGAGTCGCGGGTGTGCGGCGGCAGATAATTAACGGGACGAAAGTGTTACGTTTCCTACTTCGCTTTTTTTAATTAGGACTCCAGCTCAAAATGGGGGGAGGGGCTTTCCTCAACGGGATGTGTAAGGGTCGGTACAGGATGTAGGCATATTGCATATTGTTGTGTCAGGGTTTTCATTCCTGAATGAAGACATGTTAGCATTTCATTACGGAACTATAACAACTATAATGCAATTAAGGCAATTAGCACTATTTACAGTATTTCAGCTAGAAGACTAGGCAGCAGCCTCGCGAAACATGGAGGCATCTATGACTACTGCACTAGCGCATTTTCCTATGAACGTATTAGCCAGACTATTCAATACTGAACACAATCACAACTATCAATAGTAACTGACAAATGAAGACAGGTGAGGGTTGAATGGACTAATGGAACAGTCTAGTCAGAATAATAGATTGAGTTTTAAAAAATCATGGAGATTAAAGCTGAAACCAATGTTATGCCAGTCAAAACATTTTTTACCTTTATTTTATTTATTTATTTCACTTAACTAACTCGTATGTCCCAAGATGGCATAGCAGTCAGACGTCCTTTGTCCTCGTCTTGTTGTGTCCCGTGTATATATATATTTACATCTTTCTTTGCATATCTTTTATATATTTTCTTTTTCAAAAACTCAACTTCAAAACACTTTCCTGCAACCCACCTCACCAATTTTTTTTTTTTTTAAAGTATTATTTACCTCAAATCTGAAATCCACAATAGAAGCTAGCCAGATGCTAGCCAGATGCTAGCCAGAAGCTAACCAGAAGCTAGCCAGAAGCTAGCCAGTTTACTGGATAATGTTAGTATTCAGCTAACCACGGTTTGTGGTCATCAGCTATCCTTTAGCTCGAAAAGCTAGCGCCAGTTTTGTACAACGTGACTCAGACCAGAACATACCGGACCTCTTTTTCTCTCCATATCCCCGGATTTCAACCGCAAGCTATGGACATTTACACCTGGATCTTACAGCTAGCTAGCTGCTATCCGTGTGACTATTGGCTTACGTCGATCGCTGAGCAAACATCAATTATTCCAGAGCTAGCCAGCTGAAGAGTTCCATCAGCCACTCCTGGGCCACAATCACCTATCCGGACCCATTTTACTGCCGATGCGGAGCCCCACCGGGCCTTCACGACTGGACTACCGACGTTATCTGCCCGAGGGAGTTATCCAACTGGCCCCTCCGTCGCAACGTTACCTGAACGCCGATCTGCGGCCCGCTAATCGTTAGCTGTCTTATCGGCTGCTATCTGAATAGGTGTATCTATCGGACAATTTTTCTTGGGTCACTATAACTATATCTATTTTGCCAATTGGATTGATCCCCTCTACCACACGGAACCCCACCAATCTACCGTCGGAAACGCACGAGGTGGCTAAAATCAGACTTCCATCCTATGCTAGCTTCCTACCGATTGCTCAGCTAGCTGTCTGAATCGCCGTCACCCCAACCAACCTCACTATTCACTGGACCCTTATGATCACTCGGCTAAGCATGCCTCTCCTTAATGTCAATATGCCTTGGCCATTGATGTTCTGGTTAGTGTTTATTGGCTTATTTCACTGTAGAGCCTCTAGCCCTGTTCACTATACCTTCCACCACCCACACATGCGATGACATCACCTGGTTTCAATGATGTTTCTAGAGACAATATCTCTCTCATCATCACTCAATACCTAGGTTTACCTCCACTGTATTCACATCCTACCATACCTTTGTCTGTACATTATACCTTGAAGCTATTGTATCACCCCCAGAAACCTCCTTTTACTCTCTGTTCCGGACGTTCTAGATGAGCAATTCTCATAGCTTTTAGCCGTACCCTCATCCCACTCCTCCTCTGTTCCTCTGGTGATGTAGAGGTGAATCCAGGCCCTGCAGTACCTAGCTCCACTCCTATTCCCCAGGCGCTCTCTTTTGATGATTTCTGTAACCGTAATAGCCTTGGTTTCATGCATGTTAACATTAGAAACCTCCTCCCTAAGTTTGTTTTATTCACTGCTTTAGCACACACTGCCAACCCGGATGTTCTAGTCGTGTGTGAATCCTGGCTTAGGAAGACCACCAAACATTCTGAAATCTCCATTCCTAACTACAACATTTTCAGACAAGATAGAACGACCAAAGGGGGCGGTGTTGCAATCTACTGCAAAGATAGCCTGCAGAGTTCTGTCCTACTATCCAGGTCTGTACCCTAGCAATTTAAACTTCTACTTTTAAAAATCCACCTCTCTAAAAACAAGTTTCTCACCGTTGCCGCCTGCTATAGACCACCCTCTGCCCACAGCTGTGCTCTGGACACCATATGTGAACTGATTGCCCCCCATCTATCTTCAGAGGTCGTGCTGCTAGGCGACCTAAACTGGAACATGCTTAACACCCCAGCCATCCTTCAATCTAAGCTTGATGCCCTTAATCTCACACAAATTATCAATGAACCTACCAGGTACCACCCCAAAGCCGTAAACACGGGCACCCTCATACATATCATCCTAACCAACTTGCCCTCTAAATACACCTCTGCTGTTTTCAACCAAGATCTCAGCTATCACTGCCTCATTGCCTGCATCCGTATTGGGTCAGCGGTCAAACGACCTCCACTCATCACTGTCAAACGCTCCCTGAAACACTTCAGCGAGCAGGCCTTTCTAATCGACCTGGCCGGGGTATCCTGGAAGGATATTGATCTCATCCCGTCAGTAGAGGATGCCTGGTTATTTAAAAAAAAAAAAGCCTTCCTCAGCATCTAAATAATTTAGAACCAGGAACAGATATAGCCCTTGGTTCTCTCCAGACCTGACTGCCCTTAACCAACACAAAAACATCCTATGGCGTTCTGCATTAGCATCGGACAGCCCCCGTGATATGCAACTTTTCAGGGAAGCTAGAAACCAATATACACAGGCAGTTAGAAAAGGCTAGCTTTTTCAAGCAGAAATTTGCTTCCTGCAACACAAACTCAAAAAAGTTCTGGGACACTGTAAAGTCCATGGAGAATAAGAACACCTCCTCCCAGCTGCCCACTGGACTGAGGACAGGAAACACTGTCACCACCGATAAATCCACTATAATTGAGAATTTCAATAAGCATTTTTCTACGACTGGCCATGCCTTCCACCTGGCTACCCCTACCCCGGTCAACAGCACTGTACCCCCCACAGCAACTTGCCCAAGCCTTCCCCATTTCTCCTTCTCCCAAATCCAGTCAGCTGATGTTCTGAAAGAGCTGCAAAATCTGGACCACTACAAATCAGCCGGGCTAGACAATCTGGACCCTCTCTTTCTTTCTAAAATGATATGCCGAAATTGTTGCTACCCCTATTACTAGCCTGTTCAACCTCTCTTTCGTGTCGTCTGAGATTCCCAAAGATTGGAAAGCAGCTGCAGTCATCCCCCTCTTCAAAGGGGGGGACACTCTTGACCCAAACTGCTCCAGACCTATATCTATCCTACCCTGCCTTTCCAAGGTCTTCGAAAGCCAAGTCAACAAACAGATTACCGACCATTTCGAATCCCACCATACCTTCTCCGCTATGCAATCTTGTTTCAGAGCTGGTCATGGGTGCATCTCAGCCACGCTCAAGGTCCTAAACGATATCCTAGCCGCCATCGATAAAAAACAATACTCTGCAGCCGTATTCATTGACCTGTCCAAGGCTTTCGACTCTGTCAATCACCACATCCTCATCGGCAGACTCGATAGCCTTGGTTTCTCAAATGATTGCCTCGCCTGGTTCACCAACTACTTCTCTGATAGAGTTCAGTGTGTCAAATCGGAGGGCCTGTTGTCCAGGCCTCTGGCAGTCTCTATGGGGGTGCCACAGGGTTCAATTCTTGGACCGACTCTCTTCTCTGTATACATCAATGATGTCGCTCTTGCTGCTGGTGAGTCTCTGATCCACCTCTACGCAGACGACACCATTCTGTATACTTCTGGCCCTTCTTTGGACACTGTGTTAACAACCCTCCAGACGAGCTTCAATGCCATACAACTCTCCTTCCGTGGCCTCCAATTGCTCTTAAATACAAGTAAAACTAAATGCATGCTCTTCAACCGATCGCTGCCTGCACCTGCCCGCCCGTCCAACATTACTACTCTGGACGGTTTGGACTTAGAATATGTGGACAACTACAAATACCTAGGTGTCTGGTTAGACTGTAAACTCTCCTTCCAGACTCACATCAAACATCTCCAATCCAGAGTTAAATATAGAATTGGCTTCCTATTTCGCAACAAAGCATCCTTCACTCATGCTGCCAAACATACCCTCATAAAACTGACCATCCTACCAATCCTCGACTTCGGCGATGTTATTTACAAAATAGCCTCCAATACCATACTCAATAAATTGGATGCAGTCTTTCACAGTGCCACCCGTTTTGTCACCAAAGCCCCATATACTACCCACCACTGCGACCTGTACGCTCTCGTTGGCTGGCCCTCGCTTCATACTCGTCGCCAAACCCACTGGCTCCAGGTCATCTACAAGACCCTGCTAGGTAAAGTCCCCCCTTATCTCAGCTCGCTGGTCACCATAGCAGCACACACCTGTAGCACGCACTCCAGCAGGTATATCTCTCTGATCACCCCCAAAACCAATTCTTCTGTTGGCCGCCTCTCCTTCCAGTTCTCTGCTGTCAATGACTGGAATGAACTACAAAAATCTCTGAAACTGGAAACACTTATCTCCCTCACTAGCTTTAAGCACCAGCTGTCAGAGCAGCTCACAAATTACTGCACCTGTACATAGCCCATCTATAATTTAGCCCAAACAACTACCTCTCCCCCTACTGTATTATTTTGCTCCTTTGCACCCCATTATTTCTATATTTACTTTGCATATTCTTCCACTGCAAATCTACCATTCCAGTGTTTTACTTGCTATATTGTATTTACTTCGCCACCATGGCCTTTTTTTGCCTTCACTTCCCTTATCTCACCTCATTTGCTCACATTGTATATAGACTTATTTTTTCTACTGTATTATTGACTGTATGTTTGTTTTACTCCATGTTTAACTCTGTGTTGTTGTATGTGTCGAACTGATTTGCTTTCTTGGCCAGGTCGCAATTGTAAATGAGAACTTGTTCTCAACTTGCCTACCTGGTTAAATAAAGGTAAAATAAAAAAATAGGCAACTCAGTTAATAACAAATTCTTATTTACAATGACCACCTACCGGGGAACAGTGGGTTAACTGCCTTGTTCAGGGGCAGAACGACAGATTTTTTACCATGTCAGCTCGGGGATTCGATCCAGCAACCTTTTGGTTACTGGCCCACCACTAAGCTACCTGCCGCCCCAAAAACATTGGTGCCACACGGCTTTCTCATCTATGATGGCGGACAGCTTGATGTTTTCTCTTCAGGCACCCGAGTTCTTAGCACATGCTCATCCATAGTTCTGTTATGTGACTCCTCACCTTCATCTCTGTATTCTATATTCTGATGTGTGAGCTGAGATCACTGGGTTTAGAAGGGAGGCTCAGAGGAAAGTACAATGTTGCTGAATCATCAAAACGCTTACAATCTATAACACAAAAAGGACATGTAGAAATAAAGGTTGAAGCATATTGGGGTTGAGATTGAAACTCAACAAATGCTGAGTCTACACCGAGCATGGTCACAAACTAGACCTTTGGAGAAAATAACATTTCAAAACCTAACTTTAGATACATATGCACAACTCAAACCTTGCTCATCTTCCACTGATATGAGTGAATGACGTAAGCCAATCTTTGTGTCTGTTGCCAACAGCTCTGCAGCACAAAGTTTAAAATGGCAGCCGATGTGGACCTTTTTTTCCAGGATTTCCTTTGAAACATCTCCCTTGAAATGCTATTAAAGCTATTTTCTAAGATTTAATAAAAGGCTTCGGCAGCATTGATAACCCTAGTGTGTCAACAACTTGTAATTTTTTTTTTTAGCTTCCCTTAATTACAGCATTCAGTGTCTGTAATATGTTTTCACCAGTAAACGATCAGAGAATTCATTTCTGCCCAAACAACGATCTAGCAAAGTGAAATACAAAAATGTAAGAAAGAAGAAACCCCATATGAGCCAAATTCTCCACAGGCTAAAAGCTAATTATGTCTGAAATTATATTTTAAGCTGCTGAATTAACAGAGGGCACAGAACACAGAGCAAGGGACTGAAAGACGGGAAATGTTGAGGGAAATCAACCTGGGTCAGACGCCACAGAGATAAGTATGCAGTCTCCGGAGTGTGATACTCATGAATATAACACTTGTGTGTTTTATTTACCTCAGAGGACAGAGTCGGCTGATCATACCTAGCGCCGATTTACTGAATACATTTATTTATTCTCATGTGCATATCCGAGTGAAAGTGAATGAGCGAGAGGGAGAGAAAGAGGGAGAGAGAGAGAGTGAGAGAGGCTGCGTCCGCTCCAAGACTAATGGGCCGATTAAGAGCTTTGAGGGGACGGCCATTTGTTTGTCTTCCCTGACTGGATAAAGATGCACTTCATTAATAAGCCACACACTCAACAACATTGTTTTTCATTTCAACTTGTAGGGCCTCTTTCTCTTCTCTCCCTGATGATTAAAGGCACTCAGTTCTGTATGCCATAGAGAAGTGAAGAGAAGTGGGAGCTGAGTGAGTGCAGCGCAGAGATAAACATATATTACTGCTTTATTCCTGTAGTTAGAGGAGCTTGACAGATGTGATTGTGTGCATCAGCCATGAATTCCCAACCTCCTACAAACCTTGGGGCCTCCCCGCACGTGGGAGACCTGCATCAGGATACGAACGAGGGTATCCTGTATCATAAGTTCTGCCCCACTGGGCCAATACAGAGAAATGAGAGAGGGCAGTGTAGAGTGCAACGGAGATCTCCGTGGATCTATTGGGGTGGTATGCAAATTGCAGTGGGTCTAGGCCTAGGGTGTCGGGTAAGAAAAATGTCACTCCGTGATAAGAGTCACTGACTCAAAGCCACAAGAGGGTAGAATATATTTCAAACATGGCTTGTTAGGGGGAGGTAGTTGCAGAAACGTTGGAAGGGTTCAGTCAACTTCATCAATAGTTGTGCCCTTTTTTTTTAAACAAGAGGCCGTTTCAATATGGTTTTTAAAAATTGTTTATGCTGATGTCTCGATAGCATACTCATTTAATCAGTTTCCATTCTCATCGGGGTGTGTTCATTATCTTTTCCAAAGGATGTATTTAGTTACAAGTACAGTAATGGTTAGACTAACTCACACATCGCGTTATGGTGCTTCTTTTAGGGTAAGACTTGATAAATATGTGTTCTTATGTTTCGTAATAACTCTTCTATATGTTCCCCTGTGAATGGATCATCCATTATGTTACTGTGATCGGGCTTCGGGATCTTCTTAAACTTAAAGAAAGTTCTATCCAAAGGCAAAGGCAATGGCTTATATTTATAAATTGTTGTTTTGTTTTTCCTTGAACCTTTCATATTAGGGTTTGCAGGGACAAAGCCACCCATCGATCCCTGGGATACGCTTATGTCAACGTTCACCAGAGAGCAGATGCTGAGAGGACTCCGGACACGTTGATCTTCGAGGTGGTCAAAGGGAAAAGCACATCATGTGGTATCCACAAGTGAGAACATCGTTGGTAACATCTATTAGGATGTCCACCCACTCTGCGCTTTGGTGATGAAATGTCACTTCCTTATGTTATAAAATACGTTTTACCAAGACAAATAGGATTCTTCATGTTCTGAATTGTTCAGTGGGGGTCTTTCTCTGACATATCATTAACATTATAACTGAAGTCGGATTGTATAATCTAACACATCAGATAAGCACCGAGCTCTGTTGACAGCGGTGCAGCCTTCTCGCAGCTATTTTTGAAGATTTTACATGTTGTGGTCATTGTCTTCAAAGCTGTTTCTGCGGGTCGCAAAAAGCTAAATTAGCATGACACCAACTGAATTAAATGTAAAAGGTATGCGCTCAGTGCTCTTATGACATTTCACAGAGGTATGCTTGTATTTGAGAGAAATCTTCTTAGCATAACAGACATTTCACATTAATATGAAGTGTATCCAATATCTGAAAATACTACATGTCATGTCTCAAAATCGATATCTATATTGTTTTATGACCTATGGATTCAAGAAGAAAGATTGCGAGTTCAACGGGAAAGTGAGCCTGTCAGGTAGCCTTTATTCTTGATCAGAATCCAGTTTAGCTGACACAACACACTGCAATTGTCCTTATTTTGACCACTTTTTCTGTCTGGCCTCCATTGATTTAGTCACCCTAATTTTCACAAACCTGTATATCAAAAACTTTGGAGAGGAGAAGGTCAGCGAAATGTTTGATGTACTGTATGTGTTGTGTGTTACAAGTGTGTTTAGTTGGGCCCTTTTATTGGGTGATTGTGCCCTTTCCAGGAGCAACCCAGAATGACTGATGACTCTGTCTAGACTAGGTCTACCCCTGTCTGTCTGGGAAAATCACAGGCATGGAGAAAGACTAGGTCTACCCCTGTCTGTCTGGGAAAATCACAGGCATGGAGAAAGACAACTCTGAATTGCGGAGGCTCACCGGGCTAGAGGCTGCATGGATGTCTGTCCCCCATCTCCGCTTGAAATGATTGACTGTCAGGTCTAGATAAAGTCAAGCTAGACAGGTATGACCTCTGATCACTGCACAGAAAACGGTCAAACGGTCACCTACTATACAATGACCACACTGAAGTTACAGTTGAAGTAGGAAGTTTACATACACTTAGGTTGGAGTCATTAAAACTCGTTTTTCAACCACTCCACACATTTCTTGTTAACAAACTATAGTTTTGGCAAGCTGGTTAGGACATCTACTTTGTGCATGACACAAGTAATTTTTCCAACAATTGTTTAGACAGATTATTTCACTTATAATTCACTGTATCACAATTCCAGTGCGTCAGAGGTTTACATACACTAAGATGACTGTGCCTTTAAACAGCTTGGAAAATTCTAGAAAATGATGTCATGGCTTTAGAAGCATCCTATAGGCTAATTGACATAATTTCAGTCAATTGGAGGTGTACCTGTGGATGTATTTCAAGGGCCTACCTTCAAACTCAGTGCCTCTTTGCTTGACATCATGGGAAAATCAAAAAAGATCAGCCAAGACATCAGAAGAAAATTTGTAGACCTCCACAAGTCTGGTTCATCCTTGGGAGCAATTTCCAAACGCCTGAAGGTACCACGTTCATCTGTACAAACAAAAGTACGCAAGTATAAACACCATGGGACCAGGCAGCCGTCATACCACTCAGGAAGGAGACGCGTTCTGTCTCTTATAGATCAAAGTACTTTGTGCGAAAAGTGCAAATCAATCCCAGGACAACAACAAAGGACCTTGTGAAGATGCTGGAGGAAACAGGTACAAAAGTATCTATATCCACAGGTACACCTCCAATTGACTCAAATTATGACAATTAGCGTACCAGAAGCTTCTAAAGCCATGATATAATTTTCTGGAATTGTCCAAGCTGTTTAAAGGCACAGTCAACTTAGTGTATGTAAACTTCTGACCCACTGGAATTGTCATACAGTGAATTATAAGTGAAATAATCTATCTGTAAACAATTGTTGCAAAAGTACGTGTCATGCACAAAGTAGATGTCCTAACCGACTTGCCAAAACTATAGTTTGTTAACAAGAAATGTGTGGAGTGGTTGAAAAACGAGTTTTAATGACTCCAACCTAAGTGTAAGTAAACTTCCGACTTCAACTGTATGTAACTTCTGAAGGTAATTGGTTGCACCAAATCTTATTTAGGGGCTTCATAGCAAAGGGGGTGAATACATATGCACGCACCAGTTTTCCATTTATTTATTTTTTGATTTTTTTTAAACAAGTTATGTTTTTCATTTCACTTCACCAATTTGGACTATTTTGTGTCTGTCCATTACATGAAATTCAAATAAAAATCTATTTAAATTACAGGTTGTAATGCAACAAAATAGGAAAAACACAAAAGGGGATGAATACTTTTGCAAGGCACTGTATGAATGAAGACATCCAAAGTTGTTCCTGTTAAAGTAATTGCAGAGCTGGAACATCCTGGAACGTCCTGGAATATTCCAGCACAAAAGAGCCACACACATTAACATTTGGAATGTTAATGTCTGCTGCCGTTACAGAGAGGCCGACCCAGCCTTGGGATTGGCAGTGTGTGTGTGTGTGTGTGTGTGTGTCTCCGAGTCTGGATGTTTCATCACTGTGAGTACCCCCCCCCCCCCCCCACCACCATCGTGTTCTGCCACGATGGGGGTGAGAACCCCCCCCCCAGCTATAAATAGACCCCCTCGGTACACCAGCTATAGTTAGATACCCCCTCAGTACACTAGCTATAATTAGAGACCCCCTCAGTACACTAGCTATAATTAGAGACCACCCTCAGTACACCAGCTATAATTAGACCCCCTCAGTACACCAGCTATAATTAGAGACCCCCTCAGTACACCAGCTATAATTAGACCCCCTCAGTACACCAGCTATAATTGGAGACCTCCTCAGTACACCAGCTATAATTGGAGACCCCCTCAGTATACCAGCTATAATTAGACCCCCTCAGTATACCAGCTATAATTAGAGACCCCCTCGGTATACCAGCTATAATTAGAGACCCCCTCAGTATACCAGCTATAATTAGAGACCCCCTCAGTATACCAGCTATAATTAGAGACACCCTCAGTACACCAGCTATAATTAGAGACACCCTCAGCATACCAGCTATAATTAGACCCCCTCAGTACACCAGCTATAATTAGAGACCCCCTCGGTACACCAGCTATAATTAGAGACCCCCTCAGTACACCAGCTATAATTAGACCCCCGCAATACACTAGCTATAATTAGAGACCACCCCAGTACACCAGCTATAATTAGAGACCCCCTCAGTACACCAGCTATAATTAGAGACCCCCTCAACACACCAGCTATAGTTAGAGACCCCCTCAATACACCAGCTATAGTTAGACCCCCCGGTACATCAGTTATATTAGAGACCCCCGGTATACCAGCTATAATTAGATCCCCCCCCCCCCCCTCCCCCCCCCACCACCATCGTGTTCTGCCACGATGGGGGTGAGAACCCCCCCCCCAGCTATAAATAGACCCCCTCGGTACACCAGCTATAATTAGATACCCCCTCAGTATACCAGCTATAATTAGAGACCCCCTCAGTACACCAGCTATAATTAGAGACCCCCTCAATACACCAGCTATAGTTAGACCCCCCGGTACATCAGTTATATTAGAGACCCCCGGTATACCAGCTATAATTAGACCCCCCCCCCCCCCCCCCACCACCATCGTGTTCTGCCACGATGGGGGTGAGAACCCCCCCCCAGCTATAAATAGACCCCCTCGGTACACCAGCTATAATTAGATACCCCCTCAGTATACCAGCTATAATTAGAGACCCCCTCAGTATACCAGCTATAATTAGAGACCACCCTCAGTACACCAGCTATAATTAGACCCCCTCAGTACACCAGCTATAATTAGAGACCCCCTCAGTACACCAGCTATAATTAGACCCCTTCAGTACACCAGCTATAATTGGAGACCCCCTCAGTACACCAGCTATAATTGGAGACCCCCTCAGTATACCAGCTATAATTAGACCCCCTCAGTATACCAGCTATAATTAGAGACCCCCTCGGTATACCAGCTATAATTAGAGACCCCCTCAGTATACCAGCTATAATTAGAGACCCCCTCAGTATACCAGCTATAATTAGAGACCCCCTCAGAAACACCAGCTATAATTAGAGACCACCTCAGTACACCAGCTATAATTAGAGACCCCCTCAATACACCAGCTATAGTTAGACCCCCCGGTACATCAGTTATATTAGAGACCCCCGGTATACCAGCTATAATTAGATCCCCCCCCCCCCCCCAGTATACCAGCTATAATTAGATCCCCCCCCCCCCAGTATTCCAGCTATAATTAGATCCCCCACCCCCAGTATACCAGCTATAATTAGATCCCCCCACCCCCAGTATACCAGCTATAATTAGATCCCCCCACCCCCAGTATACCAGCTATAATTAGATCCCCCCACCCCCAGTATACCAGCTATAATTAGATCCCCCACCCCAGTATACCAGCTATAATTAGATCCCCCACCCCCAGTATACCAGCTATAATTAGACCTCCCCCACCCCCAGTATACCAGCTATAATTAGATCCCCCACCCCCAGTGTACCAGCTATAATTAGATCCCCCCACCCCCAGTATACCAGCTATAAGTAGACCCCCCCCCAGTATACCAGCTATAATTAGATCCCCCCCCCCCACCCCCAGTATACCAGCTATAATTAGATCCCCCACCCCCAGTATACCAGCTATAATTAGATCCCCCCACCCCCAGTATACCAGCTATAAGTAGACCCCCCCCCCCCCAGTATACCAGCTATAATTAGATCCCCCCCACCCCCAGTATACCAGCTATAATTAGATCCCCCACCCCCAGTATACCAGCTATAATTAGACCCCCCCCCCCCCACCCCCAGTATACCAGCTATAATTAGATCCCCCACCCCCAGTATACCAGCTATAATTAGATCCCCCCACCCCCAGTACACCAGCTATAATTAAACCCCCTCAGTATACCAGCTATAATTAGATCCCCCCCACCCCCAGTATACCAGCTATAATTAGATCCCCCCCACCCCCAGTATACCAGCTATAATTAGAGACCCCCACACCTCCAGTACACCAGCTATAATTAAACCCCCTCAGTACACCAGCTATAATTAGACTTGGCTCACATCAAACAACTACAATCCCCCTCACCCCCTACAACCCCCATCATCCCCTGCCTGTCAGAAAGAGGGTTCACTCTGCACAGTGGAGACTTCGGCCCCTTTGACAGTTGGCCAGCTTTCATCTGGCAACTTCAAAACCAGTTTCTTTCTGTGTAATGCCAGATGAGCAGGCCAGTACGAGGAACACAACCTTCCAGCCAGACAAAGGCTTCAAAAGATCAGCTTTGGTCGCAGGGCTAGATGTGGTGGAGAGGAGAAACACAACAGTCCCTGCACTAGCATTTTCTTCAGGTTTCTGATCCCCAATGCAGTTGTGCTTCCTATTCACATTCATTTACACTTCAACACTAGGACGATAATGAGGATTTGGCACAGACCAAAGGCTTCTGATTTAGCTCGACATGATTAGCACAGAGACTGATGGGGTGAGGGACACAGAAAATATCATAATATCTAAACAAAGACCATACACCCCTCCCCTCTGTCATATAGACCCATTTCCAGGCCACGTCATGAAAAGTTGTGAGCGCAGTTCATTAGAAACCTATTTGTTTACCTAGCAGTAGATACGATCACATGCAACTTCAAATGCAGCTTGTGCAAGTTAACAAACACGTGATCAGATGGTTATCTTCTACAACATCACATACATCATCAGAAGATTGATTACCTAGCAAGCCAGTGAGGCAAGGTAAAACAGAAGAATAATATACTGTTTTAACATAGATATAGGCACCAGTCTTGTGTTTTTTTCATGGTCATCACTCACTCACTGTTGAGTTTGTCAAGGTCCGGACGTCAGTGTTAGCTATCCTGCTACAGAGATGTTTGATGTCGGGATGAGTGCGCATCACTTCAATGTGACGTTTGATGGTAAACAAAAAAAATGTCTTCATATCCTCTAAACCAAGGTTCCCCGGGAATCCTGCTTTAGAGGGTATAGATCATTAAAAAAAAAAATAGTTCAGCTCCGTGATTTAAATTGTGGAAACATTTCCCGAAGTATTCCCACACATAAGAGATATGTGATCGTATACTTAGGATGTATGCAGGGTTTGAAATGATTATGGTTTATTCAAATGTTATATCTGTTTGGGCTTCTTGTGGTCAATTTGCAGTCTACAAATGATTTGTAATTATGTTCTAGCCCCCTGACCATCCGTTTAACTTTTAAAAAATTGTCCCGCAGCTGAATCTAGTTGATAATCCCTGCCCTAAAGTGTGTAGGGTAGTGGTCACCAACCGGTTGATCCCGATCGACTGGTCGATCTCTAATGTATTCCTAGTCATCACCAAACATTTCTGTAAAAAACCCAATGATAAAGCCTTGCGTTGGTATTTGTATTCTTCTCCCGCTGTTGGCGGTAAGTGCACCCGACTCAGCTGCCCAGTGTTTTCATTTTGAACCATTTCATGCACCTGAAGGTACAAACTCTGTCTTTCCAGCGGGCCCAGAGAGCAAATCAAGTATACTATAGGCCTACCGCTGGCCAATCAGATGGCTCAGATTACCGTGTCTGCAGTAACATAGCAGGCATAAAAGAAAGCTACAGCAAAGTTGACACTGAGATTTCAAAACGTTTAAAACCTTGACTAGAAAGAGACAGTCAACAAATACAGCAAAGAGCTGCAGTTATGAGTGAGTTCATGTTTAAGTTCTTACTCAGCACTGTCAACACTTTTTATTCAACACTTTTATAAACCATTTTTTTTGTTGTTCTTCCTACTTTCACTCAGCGCTACAACCAGCACTGCAGCTGTAATAAATGACTACAACCAGCACTGCAGCTGTAATGAATGACTACAACCAGCACTGCAGCAGTAATGAATGACTACAACCAGCACTGCAGCTGTAATAAATGACTACAACCAGCACTGCAGCTGTAATGAATGACTACAACCAGCACTGCAGCAGTAATGAATGACTACAACCAGCACTGCAGCTGTAATAAATGACTACAACCAGCACTGCAGCTGTAATAAATGACTACAACCAGCACTGCAGCTGTAATAAATGACTACAACCAGCACTGCAGCAGTAATGAATGACTACAACCAGCACTGCAGCAGTAATGAATGACTACAACCAGCACTGCAGCTGTAATAAATGACTACAACCAGCACTGCAGCTGTAATAAATGACTACAACCAGCACTGCAGCTGTAATAAATGACTACAACCAGCACTGCAGCAGTAATGAATGACTACAACCAGCACTGCAGCTGTAATAAATGACTACAACCAGCACTGCAGCTGTAATAAATGACTACAACCAGCACTGCAGCTGTAATGAATGAGTTGGAAAGAGCATCGGTAGGCTTGCGTTATTATTAGTGCGGTGTGACTACAGTTTTGCTATTAGCTGGAAGGTGTCTCTTTTTGGTCAGTGTCAGTGGAGGAACGTTGAGAGGTGGACCCTCAATCCTCATTCACATTACCCATAAGCATTCTTTTACATTGCGCCAGATGTCATGCATTTCAAATGGGGACGTCCACAACGGAGTGGCAACGCAACGCACCTTGTGGTTGAAGGCTCCATTGCGAGATGGACGCTGCATACTTAGACATTTTTCTAACTTTGCGTCGTGTTCAATCCAACCAGAGTCTATCGAAGAACAGGAAGTTACCAAACTACATAAGATGAAAATACGTGGTTTTAGGTGCTGGCCTTATGGGATAGCTACCAACTTGTAAACAATGATCCATTCCTATAAGCCTGTACAAATATTGTTGTTGATTTTTACCCCCTTTTTTATATTATATGACTTTTGCCTCCTGTTTAAGGTTGTGATGGTAATAACGTTTGTTTTTTATGATAATTATTAGGTGATCGCTAGCTACAATGGTATCTTCAACATAGCCTAGTTTTGAGCTAGCTAGCTGCTCTGCAGTGCAAACTAGCTTGACTTGTTATGTAGTTAGAGAAAAAGTAACTAAACAAAACATGTTTTATTATCACCTGAAACAGTATATTTATCCTGTCTTGAATGAAAATGTCATATGTTGCAATCTCCCCAAAATAAATGTGATCTCTGAGAGACAGGCACCTCCATCTGCATTACAAACACTACACGTGTCCATTCAGTAGCAGGGCAAGACTCCGTGAAGATGACGTAGGACGTAATGAGATACATCACGATGTAAACGGGGGCATCCGTCTGCTGCCATTTCCCTCCGCTGAGACTGACCATCAGATGCAGGCATCATTTCACCAATTATTTAACGTTGCAAAAGGTTACGTTTCTGAAGTCAAGTCAAAAAAAACAAGCTAGTCTCCACCTTTTCATAGTCCACACAAGGGCAGCATGCAATCGTGAATCCAGTCGAACTGTACACATTGTACAGTTGGATGATGTTGTGATGAGAATGAACATACAGTACATTTACATTTGACATTTCCAGCCGCAATCAGGGTTAATTGCCTTGCTCAAGGGCACATCAACAGATGTTTCACCTAGTCGGCTTGGGGATTTGAACCAGCAACCTTCTGGTTACTGACCAAACGCTCTTAACCGCTAGACTACATACAGGCAGCATGGCATCTTGTAAGATCATAATATGCATGTTCCATTAACAAAAACACCTCTATATGAGTCACATCTCAGGGGACGCTATGAGCAGATTTATGTACCAACCACACATGCTAATAATAATATTCATAAATCCAGCTCTACACAGCAGGTCTCATCTAATAGGAACACCACATTGTTTATGCATTCGGCCTACATTCCCAAAAAATGACGTGCGAAGATCAGCAATAATACCAGCGCTCGTGTTTACATTAGTGTTAGGAGGAAAAGCATTCACAATCAATTCTTTAGCAAGGTAGATGGAAATGACTACCGAGTGCGGTCCTTTAATAACCTCTACACGAAATACATTTCTCCTCAGTGTCCCTGAAACGATAACATCTCACGTTATTAAGCAAGGGCCATGCTTGTTGAAAAGTTTATATAAATGAACACATTTGAGGGGCAAGAAAGACCTTCAATAACCGTTCAATATTCCGTCTAAATATATTGCTCTGGTCTAGTTTTGACAGCGTTTTTATTTTTCTCAGAGATAATTCAAAAGACTTTCAATCTGAAATTGATCACACGAAACAATAACAAAAAGAGCTAGCCTCGGGACACAGGAAGCAATAATTCCCTTTCCCCAACATGAGGAACAACCCCTTGAGGCTAAGCACCAACTAGTCTCACATCGCTCTGGCTGGTGTTGGGCAAGAGATGTCACTTCAGATATTATTGGCCTGCAACTGCTGAGCTCCATTTCCGAGTCAAATCTTCACTTTGGTCACATCTGCATTAAAACATAGAGTATATTTCTATAGAGAAGACTGCAGTTTCTGATTGCTGTGGGAAGTAGGGGTGCTGCAGCACCCCCTGATAACATAAAAATACATGCAGTACCAGTCAAGTTTGGACACACCTATTCATTTCCAGGGGGTTTCTTTATTTTACTATTTTCTACATTGTAAAATAATATTGAAGACATCAAAACTATTAAATAACACATAGGAATGTATTTCCTTAATGTGTTTGAGCAAATCAGTTGAGTTATGACAGGTACCACAGGTTTGTGCCTGACTTTTCAAAGGTCGCCGAACCCCTCAACCACCTTAAGAAGGGTGTGAAATTCCAATGGACCTCTGCATGCCAAAGTGCATTTGAAGCACTCAAAAACAGTCTCATTACTCCTCCAGTGCTTGGACATCCTAACTTGAATGCTCATTTCATTGTGTACACGGATGCAAGTCAAACAGGACTTGGAGCAGTCTTGGCTCAACAAACAGGACTTGGAACAGAAGAAGTTCTTGCCTATGCAAGTCGCACCCTTAATTCAGCCAAGAGGAATTATTCAACGACTGAAAGGGAGTGCCTCGCGGTGGGCTGGGCTTTGGAGAAATGGAGCTACTACTTGGAGGCGAAGATCTTCACCGTTGTCACAGACCACGCTGCTCTGCAGTGGGTTCTGGCATCAAGCAAGACCAACAGCAGTCTTATTCGCTGGTCTATCCGACTGCAGAAGTTTGACTTCATCATTGAGTATCGCAAAGGAAAACTGAACGTTGTACCAGATGCCCTTTCTCGGATTACAGAGACTGCCAATGTTTGTCCTCCCTTGTGCAGCACTTACGCTACCGCTAAGTGTCTGGATGATTCCTTTCCTCTGAATGATGAGAGTGTATGGAGAGCCCAGCAGAAGGATGCTGCCATCATGGCGATCCACAAGAGTCTGTCTGAAGAAGACTCAAAGAGTCGTTTCAATGATAAGTATAGCATAATTCAGCATAAAGTGTATCGAAAAACTCCAAGAGGAGAGGGAATACACAGCTCCCATTATCGCGTCTTTATTCCCTCTACATTGAGTGACCAGATAATCCAAGCTTATCATGCTAACCCCATGAGTGACCATCTTGGAGTTTTTAAGACCTATCGAAGACTACAAGAGGTGGTTTACTGGCCAGGCATGTGGGTTGATACCTGGTAGTTTGTACAGCAGTGCGAAGTCTGCCAGAAATACAAACCAGACATTGGCAGACCTGCTGGGAAAATGCAGCAGACCGTGGTAAACCATCCAAATGAAATGTTGGGAATTGACCTCATGGGACCTTTTCCTCCCAGCCGTGGAACCCGGAATACATTTTTATTGGTGGTAGTGGACTACTACACACACTGGGTGGAGTTGTTTCCACTCCGCAAAGCCACTGCATCAGCCATTGCTCTAATTCTACGACAGGAGGTCTTTACCAGATTCGGAATTCCAGACCAAATCCTCTCTGACCGAGGTCCGCAGTTCATATCAGGAATATACAAAGAGCTTTGTACCTACTGGGGTGTAATTGCCAAGCTGACCACAGCCTACCATCCTCAGACCAACCTGACCGAGAGGGTAAACCGTACCCTGAAAGGGATGATTGCTTAATTCGTGGGGGATCAGCACACAAGGTGGGATCAACATCTTCGTGAATTTCGCTTTGCACTGAACTCTGCCGTGCAGGAGACTTCTGGGATCACTCCCGCTGAACTCCACCTGGGAAGACCACTAAAAGGTCCGATGGACAGAGTCTTGCAAAGTTCTAATGTTTCACCTGACTGCCCAGCGTTTGATGCCGTACAACACCACCACACCTTGCTAGCCAGAGTGGAGGCCCGCTAAACCAAAGCCAAACAACGACAGCTGAGAAACTATGATAAACATAGACGAGACGTGTGTTTCCCACCCCAGTCTCGTGTCTGGGTACGTTTCCATCATCTGTCGAAGGCATCTAAGAAGTTCACTGCCAAGCTAGCTTCGAGATGGAAAGGTCCATACCGTGTAGTGCAGCAGTTGGGACCAGTGAACTACTTGGTCTGTTTGGAGGACACTGGGGAAGATGTCAGGACGGTGCATGTTGTTGACCTAAAGCCCTGCTACCCTACGGCAGAAGAGCTGGATCGCAGGCAAAAGCAACACCTGCAGGAACTCTTTGTGGAGGACTCTAATGATGAGGACTTCCCTGGTTTTGGATAGCAGGAACATTAACTTGTCAAAGCCTGCATCCTCTCTGTTTCTACAGGCTTTGTTTTTTCATGGGGGGAGGAGTGTGGCGAAATCCTGCACTTAAGTGCGCTGCCACTTTAAGAGCGCATGAGGAGTAGGAAGGAGGAGATAAAAGAGCTCGTTAAGCTCTATTGGGGAGGAGCTATTGATTGGCGTGACAGTTTTGGTTGTGTGTGTTATGCTGCAGAGTTTGTTTGTTTATCTTCAGCGTATGTGGTTGTTTGGAACAATCCTCGGTGTGATCGCTCGACGACGTGGTTGTTCTCATGTGGGACCGCGACGGTTATGGATCAAAGGGATTAGTAGCAACATTGTTGCAAAGCGTTCAACTACAACCCAACACTCCATTCGGACAGTCAGACCGTACACCTGCAACCTCAAGACCACAGCTAAGACCTCTCTTGTTCCCTTTCTCTCTTTCTCTTCCTGCTATGGTCCAGTGCTTTACACTGCAACTGACTCTATTTTCATAAATGCATTGAAGTTTCATTGGAGCTCGACTAGTGTGTATATGAACACCACACATTCATACCCTCTGCACTCCTTCCCTGGAAGAGAATACAAACTCTTGCAAATCCTCTGTGTGATGACTGGTTTCATTCGTTATTGTATGAAGTTGCTGTTTATTTGCTCTGCCATTATCGTTATATGAGGTATGTTTGGTGGGGTTACCAAGAATTGTGGAAGGACTGTGATGTGATGTGGGATCTATAGGGTGTGTATTCTTTTTTTCTATCCGCTGGCTATCTGGTCAACAGGCTACACTCTAGGCAGTCTCTTCTGTTGATGTGTGTGGGTCTAGTAGTGGTACTCTCGCTGTTCTACTATTTTCCTTTCGGCAGGGTTAATACCTGCATGGCGCCCGAACAAAATCTTCTTTACCTTTCTCTAATTAATACCGCTACAAGGTATAGGTGTGATACAGAAGATAGCCCTATTTGGTAAAAGACCAAGTCCATTTTATGGCAAGAACATCTCAAATAAGCAAAGAGAAACAACAGTCCCTCATTACTTTAAGACATGAAGGTCAGTCAATCTGGAAAATGTCAAGAACGTTGAAAGTTTCTTCAAGTGCAGTCGCAAAAACCATAAGGACTGTGATGAAACTGGCTCTCATGAGGACTGCCACAGGAAAGGAAGACCCAGAGTTACCTCTGCTGCAGAGGATAAGTCCATTAGAGTTAACTGCACTTCAGATTGCAGCCTAGATAAATGCTTCAGAGTTCAAGTGACAGACACATCAACATCAACTGTTCAGAGGAGACTGTGTGAATCAGGCCTTCATTGTCACGGATTTCCCCGTACTGCTGCTCTTTCCGTTCACCAGCTCCGGAGGTCTACGTCACCGGTCTTCTAGGCTTCACTGAACTGGATCATCACCACCAACCCCGGACTGTCTTGTCTCATTATGCACACCTGGTTCCCATTCCCCCTGATTAGTATGTGCCCTCTGTTCCCCATTGTCCTGGTCGGTTATTGTTATCATGTCCGTTGGTTCTGTGAGTACCTGTGCTATTGCGTCGGCTTCAATGCTACGTGTTATTGTGCACTTGTTTTACGGGTCTCGTCCCATGTACTATTTAGAGGTTTACGCATCGCTCTTTTGTTTGGATGGAGAAAATAAAACCCCTATCATGTATTCCTGCATTTGCCTCCTATCATTACACAGTGTGACATTCATGGTCGAATTGCAGCAAAGAAACCACTACCAAAGGACACCAATAACAAGGAGAGACTTGCTTGGGCCAAAAAACACGAGCAATGGACATTTAGAACGGTGGAAATCTGTCCTTTGATCTGACGAGTACAAATTTGAGATTTTGTGTTCCATCTGCGTGTCATTGTGCCTACTTTGCAAGGCACAACAGTGTAGATGGTTTTTAAACACAGCTTCAAGGTAAAGTATAGGGCTGTAGGTCCAAAAACTACTGGCGCTTCTCCTGGACGCATTTAATAGGTGAATCTTTTTTTGTGGCCAACATCGCAAGGCGTTACTATGACATATGAAGTATGGGTATGCCACTTTTTAAAATAGAAATTGTGTGAGCAATAATAGGACCAAAGCGTAGTTTACATTGTTTAAGGGATATTTCAGTAAAGACCACCTCTCCCAGGGAAATAAGAGACACCATATTTTGTCTAAACCAATTGAAGATGTGGCGAAATGCTAACGCCTGGCAATACAATCTAAAGTTTACAATGGATAGTCCTCCTACGTGTTTCCCTCTTTGAAAATGTGTTAATTTTATCTGGGACCGTTTTACCTTCCCATATACATTTTGAAACCGCACTGAATTTTATCCCAATAGATAAACTGACAAGCCTCTTGAATTTCCCGCCATTGGACTACAGGTAATTAGCCTATCACCAAAGACAGTAGGCTCTGTGCTATCACGTGCTGCACAAACTGTATTCCTGCAGAAGGTGGTCTATAGCAAGGTTATCCAACCGCGGTCCTGCTTCGGGAAACCCTGGTTTACAGGGGGTGGTCTAGGGGTAGATGGATAAAAAGAAAAAGTAATCAAACTAATTAAACAAACAAATCTATATCGCCTTCTACGTTGTGATTTGCCGATGTTGAGTAAACTTACCATGTGGTAGCTAAAAGCTGTGAATTTTGGGACTACAACAAAACCCCAAAAAATGTTGTCACATACACTGGATAGGAGTAGTGAAATGTGTTGGTAGTACAGGGGCAGCCATGGTAGTACAGCACCCCTGGAGAAAATGAGGGTTTAGTGCACAGACATATTTAGCTTGTCAGCTCGGCTATTCAAACCAGCGACCTTTCGGTTACTGGCCCAACGCTCTAACCGCTAGGCTACCTGTCACATACAATTAAACAAAATTATTGTTGACTACAATAAACTCATCGTTCCACTAGTTTCAATTCACAATTTAATAAAACTGAATTACATTTGTAATCTACTATATTCATTAAGTGTTGCTTTATTAGGTTCAAATTTTGTATAATAACAAAATTATTGCAATCTGAAATCAATATAGATATTTTAATCCACTCTCTTCAAACTTCATTGCTGAAGAGAGCATCAACACCAACTAGATTTTCTTTTTCACATTTTATCCAAGTCAAGACACAGGGGTTTAAAGGCATTGGGGCACAAATATGGTTGGAGGGAGTTTTCACCATATTCTTCACATCAGTCCATTACTTAAAAACCACGAAGGGGAATGTATGAGCGCACAGTTTTAGAGAAGGGTAGAGAATTCGACGGCAAGATACACTTGGCAGATGAAGAGAAATACACTTAAGGGCAGTAAAAATCAAATGGTGACCCCCTATGGGCTTTGGAACACTTTCCCCCTCCTTTAAAACACGAGCCTCTTTGGGATTCTGCTTGTGTTGTTGCCAGAGAACAGGGGAGCAGTAACAGCCGTAGTTATACCTCCGCTGAGCTCAAACCGCATTGGCCTGCAGGGAATGAGTGGTGTGCAGGATGAGCAAGGACAGACAGACGAAGGAGGAGGAGAGCGGGATAAGAGATGGTTTATAAACATGCAAAAGTAAAGGAACACTACACAAGCTGGCTATAACAACTCAGTTTAATTCCTATGAAATAAAGCCTCTTCACAGTTGGTTTCCACATAGGAACATTGATCTGTCATGACATTCTATTGTAATAACAGTTCAATTACATGGCTAGTATGACATTAACAGATTTGATTCACACACGAGGCTTGCACTATGTATAATGTGACTGTGGGTATGAAAACCATGCTTCCTCAGTCATCCAGGATAGCACCTCTATAAAGATAGTTAACATACCATTTGAAAATGCAGGTTTTGTTTACCGGAGTAGAAATTCAATTTACGCTTCTAAAATCTCAAAAAATAAGGATAATCATTTCATAATCAAAGCATTTTCTCGGATCACCTCGTGAGGTTAATATATTCACAAAATAAACAAAGAATAGTCATACGAAGAGACAACGTCGAATAGTAACATTGATTTTACGAAGAATGCTACAAAACAAGCCCAGAGAAGTTCTGGAGTTGGAAAAAGTGAGCCATGTGAACATGATGGTTTTGGGTTTGTTCGATACAGGGACACATTCAGAACTACTGCAACACATCTTCACAAAATTCAATGGTTCTGCAGACAAGATTACAAAGTGTAACTACCATGGTTGCATTCCCCTCCAAAAAACGTTTTCTTTGTACAAGGATTTTATATCAATATATGAATAAGACATTTAAATACTTGTCAACCCCCCTGTAATACATCCCCACCCTTTTCCCAGGACCTCTCACAAACAAAAATACATTATTGAAACTGTACACAAATATTCTGTCCATATGCTGTTCTGTTTCATTGTAAGCTGTTGGTATAGCTTCTATTAAAAAATTGTTCTTGCTGGTTTCATAGATGAACACAAAAAAGCTGACGCACGTAGACTGCTGACGTCACCGTTCTGTAAAAGCGGGTAAAGTGGGTAAATAAATGGATAGAAAGAGGTACGGTGTTGATGCTTGTGAGTCTATTCATGTCTATACATTTTGCGTTTTGCACAATGGCAGAGAGACACAGAAGTGGAAAAGAAGCCTCCTCTTCTGCTGCAGTTCTAGGAACAGCCCATAACCACAGCAGTGAGAACCCCCCCCCCACCCCACCCACCCTAAAAAAAAAGACATGCAACTGAGGAGTGCTTTATCTGCATTCTGTAGCAGATGCTACTGTCTATCACTTAGCCTCCTTTAGCATAGATTACATTATCTTTCCTAGTGTTAGCCTAGCTATCACGGCAGAGTGGTGCGTCTCATTAAAACAGGGGCCCGGGGCCATCTTCTTGAGGGGGGAAGTGTGTATTGAGCAGCGTCTCCATGTAGGACACGTAGCTGGAGCTGGGCGTGTATCCTTCACCTTGGTTCTGGAAGGGCACGGACCTGGCTGTGTAAGCTTCACCCTGGTTCTGGAAGGGCACGGACCTGGCTGTGTAAGCTTCACCCTGGTCCTGGAAGGGCACGGACCTGACTGTGTAAGCTTCACCCTGGTTCTGGAAGGGCACGGACCTGGCTGTGTAAGCTTCACCCTGGTTCTGGAAGGGCACGGACCTGGCTGTGTAAGCTTCACCCTGGTCCTGGAAGGGCACGGCTGGGGAAAGGGGCAGCAGAGGGGCGGCTAGGGCCGACGGGGCTGGGAGAGGATCAGTGAGAGTTGGCATTGGGGTGAGGGTGGGCTCGGAGATGGGTATTGCCAGAGCCTGGGTGAGGGTAAGGGCGCTGATATCAGTGTTGGAGGGACCAGGAGCATGGCTGGGTGTGTGAGGTGTAATACTGTGAGGTACAGGGCCTGTAGCTGGGGGTTGGCATCCGGGGTCCATGGGGGCTTGAGGTGTGGGGTGAGGGGCGGGGAGGCGAGGCCTCTTGGCTGCCTGTGGTTCGTCGCCTGACAGAAGGGCTTCCTGGGTTGGTATTGCCTAGACAGGAAGAGACAGCTGATGGTAAAAATAGTGGCATGGCATCCACATGATCACTTCTTTCCTATGTTGCGCTCCTACACCCTTCAAACCACTACAACCAGACAGTAAGGATGGATATTTCAGGAGCATCACATAAAATATGCATTTTATAAAAGGGCTCAACACAGCCATGACTGACAACACCACAACGTAGTGTGGAATAACATGATGAATCTCCTCTCCCCAGCCCACCCCTGCCTCCCTCCCTCCCTCCCCAGCCCACCCCTGCCTCCCTCCCTCCCCAGCCCACCCCTGCCTCCCTCCCTCCCCAGCCCACCCCTGCCTCCCTCCCTCCCCAGCCCACCCCTGCCTCCCTCCCTCCCCAGCCCACCCCTGCCTCCCTCCCTCCCCAGCCCACCCCTGCCTCTCTCCCTCCCCAGCCCACCCCTGCCTCTCTCCCTCCCCAGCCCACCCCTGCCTCTCCCTCCCCAGCCCACCCCTGCCTCTCTCCCTCCCCAGCCCACCCCTGCCTCTCTCCCTCCCCAGCCCACCCCTGCCTCTCTCCCTCCCCAGCCCACCCCTGCCTCTCTCCCTCCCCAGCCCACCCCTGCCTCTCTCCCTCCCCAGCCCACCCCTGCCTCCCTCCCTCCCCAGCCCACCCCTGCCTCTCTCCCTCCCCAGCCCACCCCTGCCTCTCTCCCTCCCCAGCCCACCCCTGCCTCTCTCCCTCCCCAGCCCACCCCTGCCTCTCTCCCTCCCCAGCCCACCCCTGCCTCTCTCCCTCCCCAGCCCACCCCTGCCTCTCTCCCTCCCCAGCCCACCCCTGCCTCCCTCCCTCACCAGCCCACCCCTGCCTCTCTCCCTCCCCAGCCCACCCCTGCCTCTCTCCCTCCCCAGCCCACCCCTGCCTCTCTCCCTCCCCAGCCCACCCCTGCCTCTCTCCCTCCCCAGCCCACCCCTGCCTCTCTCCCTCCCCAGCCCACCCCTGCCTCCCTCCCTCACCAGCCCACCCCTGCCTCCCTCCCTCACCAGCCCACCCCTGCCTCCCTCCCCAGCCCACCCCTGCCTCTCTCCCTCACCAGCCCACCCCTGCCTCCCTCCCTCTCTCTCTCCCTAGCCCACCCCTGCCTCTCTCCCTCCCCAGCCCACCCCTGCCTCTCTCCCTCCCCAGCCCACCCCTGCCTCTCTCCCTCCCCAGCCCACCCCTGCCTCCCTCCCTCACCAGCCCACCCCTGCCTCCCTCCCTCACCAGCCCACCCCTGCCTCCCTCCCTCACCAGCCCACCCCTGCCTCTCTCCCTCCCCAGCCCACCCCTGCCTCTCTCCCTCCCCAGCCCACCCCTGCCTCTCTCCCTCCCCAGCCCACCCCTGCCTCTCTCCCTCCCCAGCCCACCCCTGCCTCTCTCCCTCCCCAGCCCACCCCTGCCTCCCTCCCTCACCAGCCCACCCCTGCCTCCCTCCCTCACCAGCCCACCCCTGCCTCCCTCCCTAGCCCACCCCTGCCTCTCTCCCTCCCCAGCCCACCCCTGCCTCCCTCCCTCACCAGCCCACCCCTGCCTCTCTCCCTCCCCAGCCCACCCCTGCCTCTCTCCCTCCCCAGCCCACCCCTGCCTCTCTCCCTCCCCAGCCCACCCCTGCCTCTCTCCCTCCCCAGCCCACCCCTGCCTCTCTCCCTCCCCAGCCCACCCCTGCCTCTCTCCCTCCCCAGCCCACCCCTGCCTCTCTCCCTCCCCAGCCCACCCCTGCCTCTCTCCCTCCCCAGCCCACCCCTGCCTCCCTCCCTCACCAGCCCACCCCTGCCTCCCTCCCTCACCAGCCCACCCCTGCCTCCCTCCCCAGCCCACCCCTGCCTCTCTCCCTCACCAGCCCACCCCTGCCTCCCTCCCTCTCTCTCTCCCTAGCCCTAGTGGGTGGGCGTCAGGCGGTCTCGTACCAGGCGAGTGCAGACCCTCTTGGGCAGGTCCTGCTCCAGCGAATGGATCTCTGTTTGCTTCAGTAACAGCTGGGACGCATCTTGGAACTCCACCTGAAAAGGGGAGAAGAGAGAGATGGAAAGAGAGAACGAGTGGGAGTTAATTAAGGGTCATACTCAAAACACAAAAAACAACAAAGCCCAGGATTGTCAGGAGGACAAAATCCAGTAACAGAATTTGAAGACACCCTTTGTGCCATGTTGTCTTGGTGTGTGTGACTCTGTCGCGTGGCTCTGCCGTGTCTTGCGGCTCTGTCGTGCATACAAATGTGTATGTGAGAAGGAGCAGGTGATTAGCCAGCATCATTAACATGAGAGAGAGTGGGAGTGAGTGAGAGAGCGATGGAGAGAGAACACATACAAGCACAGTGAAACTCTGAGATTAGCGCACACATTAGCACACACACATCCTCCTCCCCAGTCCCATCCTGTGATTAGAAACACACACACATCCTCCTCCCCAGTCCCATCCTGTGATTAGAAACACACACACATCCTCCTCCCCAGTCCCATCCTGTGATTAGAAACACACACACATCCTCCTCCCCAGTCCCATCCTGTGATTAGAAACACACACACATCCTCCTCCCCAGTCCCATCCTGTGATTAGAAACACACACACACACAGAGGCATAACCATATAGTCACATGCATACTACATCCAGTCAGAGCGACACACATGCAATGACATTCTACATGATTCTGTGCTTCTAACTTGGTGGCAACAGTTTGGGTAAGGCCCTTTCCTGTTTCAGCATGAAAATGCCCCCGTGCACAAAGCGAGGTCCATACAGAAATGGTTTGTCGAGATCGGTGTGGAAGAACTTGACTGGCCTGTACAGAGCCCTGACCTCAAACTGACTGAACACTGACTGCGAGACACGCCTAATCGCCCAACATCAGTTACCTGACCTCACTAATGCTCATGTGGCTGAATAGAAGCAAGTCCCCGCTGCAATGTTCCAACATCTAGTGGAAAGCCTTCCCAGAAGGATGGAGGCTGTTATAGCAGCAAAGGGGGGGACCAACTCCATGTTAATGCCCATGATTTTGGAATGAGATGTTGGACGAACCATGTAGTGTATGTGGGTGTGTGCCATTTGTCTTGTCATATCACGCATCACCCAGGCTGAGAGTGTGGAAGAGCTCACAAGGCTCTGTGTGTGTGTACACACACACCCCATGTGTGTTCAGAGGAGTTGTGTTCCTCCAGTACCAGGGACCTCTCCTCTAAGCTTTATACCTCGTAAGCACTCTGTGCGTCGCACCATAAATTCTCCACACGCACCTGCAATGCTAACACTCTCGACTACGTTTGAATGTCCGCTGCAGCAAGATACTCTGCCATAATCTACAAGAGTGCCATCATTTTCAGATAAGCACTGTGCTGGAAACACTCAGATAAGCACTGTGCTGGAAACACTCAGATAAGCACTGTGCTGGAAAAACACTCAGATAAGCACTGTGCTGGAAAAACACTCAGATAAGCACTGTGCTGGAAAAACACTCAGATAAGCACTGTGCTGGAAACACTCAGATAAGCACTGTGCTGGAAACACTCAGATAAGCACTGTGCTGGAAAAACACTCAGATAAGCACTGTGCTGGAAAAACACTCAGATAAGCACTGTGCTGGAAACACTCAGATAAGCACTGTGCTGGAAAAACACTCAGATAAGCACTGTGCTGGAAAAACACTCAGATAAGCACTGTGCTGGAAACACTCAGATAAGCACTGTGCTGGAAAAACCCTCAGATAAGCACTGTGCTGGAAAAACCCTCAGATAAGCACTGTGCTGGAAAAACCCTCAGATAAGCACTGTGCTGGAAAAACACTCAGATAAGCACTGTGCTGGAAAAACACTCAGATAAGCACTGTGCTGGAAAAACACTCAGATAAGCACTGTGCTGGAAAAACACTCAGATAAGCACTGTGCTGGAAACACTCAGATAAGCACTGTGCTGGAAACACTCAGATAAGCACTGTGCTGGAAAGTCAAAGTAATCTAAGTTTTGGTGTAAAAAAGGCTTCTGCTGTAGAACCAACTTGGTGCAGGGCTGGGGGTTCAATGTAGATGGAGTGGGCCATTATTCCGTCTTTCGGACGGGACGTTAAACGGGTGTCCTGACTCTCTGAGGTCATTAAAGATCCCATGGCACTTATCGTAAGAGTAGGGGTGTTAACCCCGGTGTCCTGGCTAAATTCCCAATCTGGCCCTCAAACCATCATGGTCACCTAATAATCCCCAGTTTACAATTGGCTCATTCATCCCCCTCCTCTCCCCTGTAACTATTCCCCAGGTCGTTGCTGTAAATGAGAACATGTTCTCAGTCAACTTACCTGGTAAAATAACGGTAAATAAATAAATAAATAAAGACTGCCTAAAGTTGTCATAAGGACATTTTAAGGGAAATAAATAGTTCTTAACCCGTCCATGCATCCTAGAATATATAATGAAAATATACACCACCTTTATATTTATTTAATATATATATATATATATATATATTTCACCTTTATTTAACCAGGTAGGCCAGTTGAGAACAAGTTCTCATTTACAACTGCGACATGACCAAGATAAAGCAAAGCAGTGCGACAAACAACCCAGAGTTACACATAAACAGACGTACAGTCAATAACACAATAGAAAATAAAAATAGAAAAATCTATGTACAGTGTGTGCAAATGTAGAAGAGTAGGGAGGTCGGCAATAAATAGGCTCTAGTGACGAAAATAATTACAATGTAGCATTAATACTGGAGTGATATATGTGCAGATGATGATGTGCAAGTAGAGATACTGGGGTGCAAAAGAGCAAGAGGGTAGGTAATAATATGGGGATGAGGTAGTTGGGTGTGCTATTTACAGATTGGCTGTGTACAGGTACAGTGATCGGTAAGCTGCTCTGACAGCTGATGCTTAAAGTTAGAGAGGGAGATATAAGACTCCAGCTTCAGAGATTTTTGCAATTCGTTCCAGTCATTGGCAGCAGAGAACTGGAAGGAAAGGCGGCCAAAGTAAGTGTTGGCTTTGGGGATGACCAGTGAGATAGACCTGCTGGAGCGCTGCTACGGGTGGGTGTTGCTATGGAGACCAGTGAAATAGACCTGCTGGAGTGCTGCTACGGGTGGGTGTTGCTATGGTGACCAGTGAGATATACCTGCTGGAGAGCTGCTACGGGTGGGTGTTGCTATGGTGACCAGTGAGATATACCTGCTGGAGAGCTGCTATGGGTGGGTGTTGCTATGGTGACCAGTGAGATCTACCTGCTGGAGCGCTGCTACGGGTGGGTGTTGCTATGGTGACCAGTGAACTAAGAGAAGGCAGGGCTTTACCCAGCAAAGACTTATAGATGACCTGGAGACAGTGGGTTTGGCGACGGATATGAAGCGAGGGCCAGCCAACGAGAGCATACAGGTCGCAGTGGTGGGTGGTATAAGGTGATTTGGTAACAAAACAGATGGCACTGTGTTAGACTGCATCCAGTTCGCTGAGTAGAGTGTTGGAGGATATTTTGTAAATGACATCGCCGAAGTCAAGGATCGGTAGGATAGTCAGTTTTACGAGGGTATGTTTGGCAGCATGAGTGAAGGAGGCTTTGTTGCGAAATAGGAAGCCGATTCTAGATTCTAGATTTAATTTTGGATTGGAGATGCTTCATGTGAGTCTTGAAGGAGAGTTTAGTCTTACCAGACACAGATATTTGTAGTTGTCTACATATTCTAAGTCGGAACCGTCCATATTAGTGATGCTAGTCGAGCGGGCAGCGATCGGTTGAAGAGCATGCACTTAAAAAAACACCTAGCCCTCTGATATGCACTGTTGACTGTCTCATGTGGAGATGAGCTACATTGATTTGAACTCATTTACATAACCAGTCCTTTCAGATCTACAAGGAAGTACACAGGGTGTGCACGCACTAACATCCCCGGATTCAACCAATCAACTTGACGTTAGTGAACAGCTAGTCAAATGTCTATCCAGACTATTTGTATTGCCCCCCCCCCCACTCCCCACTCTCTGTTGTCATCTATGTATAGTCACTTTAATTAACTCTACCTAAATGTACATACTACCTCAACTAACCGGTGCCCCCGCACATTGACTCTGTACCGTCACCCCCCGTTATATATATATATTTTTTTACTGCTGTTCTTTAATGACTTGTTACTTTTATCTCTTATCCGTATTCTTTGAAACTGCACTGTTGGGTAGAGGCTTGTAAGTAAGCATTTCACTGTAAGGTCTACACCTGTTGTATTCGGCGCATGTGACTAATACGATTTGATTTAGTACTGGAACACAGGGCTAATGGGCTAGTTGGTTGACAAGGTAGAGTGAAGGGAGTGTACGGGGGGGGGGGCGCTACTCTCACCTGGTAGTACTTGTGCACGTGATCCTTGACGTAGGAGGCGTTGAGTGCCTGGCCCTCCATGTTGTGGACCAACAACAGCTCGCCGGTCTCTGGGGGGCCGTTACGAAGACAGTCGTGACTCTGGAGGGAGGGAGAGAACGGAGTGATTGATTTGAGGAACAGGTTAGGATTTGATGCATCTAACATTCACTAGATATGTCATTCTATAGCCACTGCTTTGATTTGTCATTATGTTGTCACTATGTCAACACATATCATGGTCACCTCACCATGGCTAAGATCGACAGACGTGTAGAGAGACGCTAACAGACGGAGAGAGCGAGAGGCTGACAGAGAGAGAGGCTGGCTGACAGAGAGAGAGGCTGGCTGACAGAGAGAGAGGCTGGCTGACAGAGAGAGAGGCTGGCTGACAGAGAGAGAGGCTGGCTGACAGAGAGAGAGGCTGGCTGACAGAGAGAGAGGCTGGCTGACAGAGAGAGAGGCTGGCTGACAGAGAGAGAGGCTGGCTGACAGAGAGAGAGGCTGGCTGACAGAGAGAGAGGCTGGCTGACAGAGGGACTCACCACAACGTTCTCGGGGAAAATGTTGTCACAGTAGGAGCCGTCATCATAGCTGACCTCGTAGAAGGTTTGTGAGGTCATGCCAATGATGGTGCAGGGGTAAAACCAGCCATCGATGTTCCGACCAATTACCTTCTGGCCAAGAGAAAACTCCCCCCTTGGCCCCGCCCTTGCCTAGAGAGAGGGAGGAGTGTGAAAATAGAAACTATTTGAATTTAATCTATTGTCATTCTATTTCTATGGTGTTAGAGCAGTTATAAAAAGACAGTGTTATATATTTCATGGCACGTAGTGGACAAAACATCAAGAACACCTACTCTTTCCATGACGAAGATTGTCCACATGAATGCTATGATCCATTACTGATGTCACTTGTTAAATCCACTTCAAATCAGTGTAGATGAAGGAGAGGAGGCAGGTTAAAGAAGGATTTTTAAGCCTTGAGACATGGATTGTGTTTGTGTGCCATTCAAAGGGTAAATTGGCAAGACAAAATATTTAAGTGCCTTTGAAAGGGGCGTATGATAGTGGGTGTCAGGCGCAGCGGTTTGTGTCAAGAACTGCAACGCGGCTGGATTTTTCACGCTCAACAGTTTACCGTGTATCAAGAATGATCCACCACCCAAAAGACATCCAGCCAACTTGACAACTGTGGAGTCAACATTGGAGTCAACATGGGCCACCATCCCTGTGGAGCCAACATGGGTCAGCATCCCTGTGGAGCCAACATGGGTCAGCATCCCTGTGGAGCCAACATGAGCCAGCATCCCTGTGGAGCCAACATGGGCCAGCATCCCTGTGGTACGCTTGACACCTTATAGAGTCCATGCCCCAACAAATTGAGGGTGTTCTGGGGGCAAAACTCAATATTAGGAAGCTGTTCTTAATGTTTTGTACACTCAGTGAGTGTGTGTGATTATATACAGTACCAATCGAAAGTTTGGACTATTTTGGACTACTCATTCAAGGGATTTTCTTAATTTCTTCCCAATTTTCTACATTGTAGAATAGACATAACACATATGGAATCATGTAGTAACCAAAAGAAAGTGTTAAACAACTCAAAATATATTATCTTTGAGATTCTTCAAAGTAGCCCCCCTTTGCTTTGATGACATCTTTGCACACTTGGCATTCTCTCAACCAGCTTCATGAGGTAGTCAACCGGAATGCATATCAATTAACCGGTGTGCCTTGTCAATTGTGGAATTTCTTTCTTTCTTAATGAGTTTGAGCCAATCAGTTGTGTTAAGGTAGGGGTGGTATACAGAAGATAGCCCTATTTGGTAAAAGACCAAGAACAGCTCAAATAAGCAAAAAGAAATGACAGTCCATCATTACTTTAAACACATGGTCAGTCAATCCGGAAAATGTCAAGAAATGTAAAAGTTTCTTCAAGTACAATCGCAAAACCCATCAAGTGCTATGATGAAACTGGCTCACATGAGGACTGCCACAGGAAAGGAAGACCCAGAGGGTCTGCTGCAGAGGATAAGTTCATTAGTTGCCAGCCTCAGAAATTGCAGCCCAAATAAATGCTTCAGAGTTCAAGTAACAGACACATCAACATCAACTGTTCAGAGGAGACTGTGAATCAGGCCTTCATGGTCAAATTGTTGTGAAGAAACCACCACTAAAGGACACCAATAATAAGAAGAGACTTGCTTGGTCCAAGAAACATGAGCAATGGAAATTAGACCGGTGGAAATCTGTCCTTTGGTATGATGAGTCCAAATTTGAGATTTTTGGTTCCAACTGCTGTGTCTTTGTGAGACACAGAGTAGGTGAACAGATGATCTCTGCATGTGGAGTGACCTGGCCTCCACAATCACCCGACCTCAACCCAATTGAGGATGATCTCTGCATGTGTGGTTCCCACTGTGAAGCATGGAGGAGGAGGTGTGATTGTGGTTTGCTGGTGACACTGGTATTTATTTAGAATAAATAAGGCACACTGAACCAGCATGGCTACCACAGCATTCTGCAGCGATACGCCATCCCATCTGGTTTGCGCTTAGTGGAACTATCATTTGTATTTCAAAAAGACAATGACCCAACACACCTCCAGGCCTTGTAAGGGCTATTTGATCAAGAAGGAGAGTGATGGAGTGCTGCATCAGATGAGCTGGCCTCCACAAATCACCCGACCTCAATTGAGATGGTTTGGGATGAGTTGGACCACAGAGTGAAGGAAAAGCAGCCAACAAGTGCTCAGCTTGGGAACTTCTTCAAGACTGCTGGAAAAGCATTCCAGATGAAGCTGGTTGAGAGAATACCAAGAGTGTACAAAGCTGTCAAGGCAAAGGGTGGCTACTTTGAAGAATCTCATATTTTGATTCGTTTAACACTTTAATGGTTACTACATGATGCCATATGTAATATTTAATGTAGAAAATAGTAAAAATAAAAACCATTGACAGAGTAGGTGTCAACTTTTGACTGGTACTGTATGTTGTACGTATGCATGCATGTATGTATGTACATATGTATGTACAGTGGCTTGCGAAAGTATTCACCCCCTTGACATTTTCCTATTTTGTTGCCTTACAACCTGGAATTAAAATAGATTTTGGGGGGGGTTTGTATCATTTGATTTACACAACATGCCTACCACTTTAAAGATGCAAAATATATGTTTTTGTTAAACAAAGACGAAATAAGACAGAAAAACAGAACTTGAGCTTGCATAACTATTCACCCTTATAAAGTCAATACTTTGTTGAGCCACCTTTTGCAGCAATTACAGCTGCAAGTCTCTTAGGGTATGTTCTTTATAAGCTTGACACATCTAGCCACTGGGATTTTTGCCTTTTCTTCAAGACAAAACTGCTCCATCTCCTTCAAGTTGGATGGGTTCCGCTGGTGTACAGCAATCTTTAAGTCATACCACAGATTCTCAATTGGATTGAGGTCTAAGCTTTGACTAGGCCATTCCAAGACATTTAAATGTTTCCCCTTAAAACCACTCGAGTGTTGCTTTAGCAGTATGCTTAGGGTCATTGTCCTGCTGGAAGGTGAACCTCCGCCCCAGTCTCAAATCTCGGGAAGACTGAAACAGGTTTCCCTCAAGCATTTCCCTGCATTCAGTGCCATACATCATTCCTTCAATTCTGAACAGTTCCCAGTCCCTGCCGATGAAAAACATACCCACAGCATGATGCTGCCACCACCATGCTTCACTGGGGGATGTTGTTTTCAGGGTGATGAGAGGTGTTGGGTTTGCGCCAGCTGTAGGGTTTTCCTTGATGGCCAAAAAGCTCAATTTTAGTCTCATCTGAACAGAGTACCTTCTTCCATGTGTTTGGGGAGTCCCCCACATGCCTTTCGGCAAACACAAAACGTGTTTGCTTATTTTTTCTTTAAGACATGTATTTTTTCTGGCCACTCTTCTGTAAAGCCCAGCTCTGTGGAGTGTATGGCTTAAAGTGGTCCTATGGACAGATACTCCAATCTCTGCTGTGGAGCTTTGCAGCTCCTTCAGGTTTATCTTTGGTCTCTTTGTTGCCTCTCTGATTAATGCCCTCCTTGCCTGGTCTGCGAGTTTTGGTGGGCGGCCCTCTCTTGCCAGATTCTTTCCATGTTTTAATAATGGATTTAGTGGTGCTCTGTGGGATGTTCAAAGTTTCTGATATTTTTTTATAAGCCAACCCTGATCTGTAGTTCACCACAACTTTGTCCCTGACCTGTTTGGAGAGCTCCTTGGTCTTCATGGTGCAATCATGATCTTCATGGAGATCATGTGACAAATAAAGTTCACCTGTGTGCAATCTAACTAATTATGTGACTTCTGAAGGTAATTGGTTGCACCAGATCTTATTTAGGGGCTTCATAGCAAAGGGGGTGAATACATATGCATGTACCACTTCTGTTTTTTATTTTTTTGAATTCTTTGAAACAAGTAATTTTTTTCATTTCACTTCACCAATTTGGACTATTTTGTGTATGTCCATTACATGAAATCCAAATACAATCTAGCTTTAAATGGATTATTAATGCAACAAAATAGGAAAAACACCAAGCGGGATGGATACGGGATGAATACTTTTGCAAGGCACTGTACATTCAGAATATAATTCTCAGATAAAAAGGAACCAAGTTGTACATTTACCAAAGATTCAAGAATCTTTACTAGACAAGAAACCCAAGACATGGCATGATAATGATGAAGAACACTAGTGTCCCCAACCTTACGGAGTAGCAGCCACTGTCATAGGAGCTCAATCGCACAAGTGAATGAATCTTTGCAGATTTCACTCGTTGCTTTGAAAATACAGTATTTGTCAAATAAATACAAAAGTTATTTATTTGAGTTCATGTTGGAATTGCTTTTCTACATATACAGTGCATTCTGAAAGTATTCAGACCCCTTGACTTTTTCCTCATTTTGTTACAGCCTTATTCTAAAAGGGATTACATTGATGAGGGGAAAAACAATCTACACACAATACCCCATACTGTTTAGACATTTTTGCTAATTAATAAAAAACAAAATCACATTTACACAAGTATTCAGACCCTTTACTCTGTACTTTGTTGAAGCACCTTTCGCATCGATTACACCCCCGAGTCTTCTTGGGTATGACGCTACAAGCTTGGCACACCTGTATTTGGGGAGTTTCTCCCATTCTTCTCTACAGATAATCTCAAGCTCTGTCAGGTTGGATGGGGAGTGTCGCTGCACAGCTATTTTCAGGTCTCTCCAGAGATGTTTGATCGGGTTCAAGTCCGGTCTCTGGCTGGACCACTCAAGGATATTCAGAGACTTTTCCCGAAGCCACTCCTGCATTGTCTTGCCTGTGTGTTTAGGGTCATTATCCTGTTGGAAGGCTAACCATTGCCCTAGTCGGAGGTCCTGAGCGCTCTGGAGCAGGTTTTCATCAAGGATCTCCCTGTACTTTGCTCCGTTCATCTTTCCCTGTGAGTGAGAGGTGCTTCTGAGCACGCAGCACTCAGAGAGAAGGGAAAAACGGCCGCTGGCAGCAAAAGGCATGGATTTGTTGGGGATGCATTACAGCCACACAAAGGGGATGCCGCTGGGAAATGTGAGGCGTTATCATGTGCAAAGCTCATGTTTTTCAAATCATCATTAGAGTCGCATCATGCAGCCTTAAAATGTATAACAAATCTAAACATATAGCTCAACATTAGTAAAACAACTAAAGTTACATTAATAACTTTAAATTAATCATATAGGAGTACCTATTTATTTGTTAACCGCTCAACACAGAATAGCTGCATGGGAACACTCCCTCAAATCATTGAGAAAATAGCCTTTCTATTTTATTCAGCTTTGTTCAATTGTATTCTTCATACTATAAAATAATGCCATGGAACCTAACCAAATCTTATCAGCTCAATGAACTAGTGTAGCCCACAGCCATATGGCATAACATAAGAGTACGCTATTCTGGTCTTCTGAAATAGACTACATTTTCTTCATACCATGTTTCTTTAGACCTGTCTAAAATAAATAATGGATTCATTGTGAAGATGTAGGCTATATAACAAGGATTTATTAGATATTTTAAAATGTAGACGTTCCAAAGGTCTGCATCAGTGGCTTGTAGGAAGCCAGGCGACGCTAAATGTGTTTGTCAATTACCGTGAGAACGACAGTAATTTGCTTGACAATCACCGGCTGACGATATTTCGTGGCCGCCACAGTCCTAGCCACCACCACGGTGCCGTGACCGCCACAATCCTAGCCACCACCACGGCGCCGTGGCCACCACAGTCCTAGCCACCACCACGGCGCCGTGACCGCCACAATCCTAGCCACCACCACGGCGCCGTGGCCACCACAGTCCTAGCCACCACCACGGCCGCCACAGTCCTAGCCACCACCACGGCGCCGTGGCCACCACAGTCCTAGCCACCACCACGGCCGCCACAGTCCTAGCCACCACCACGGTGCCGTGGCCACCACAGTCCTAGCCACCACCATGGTGCTGTGACCACCACAGTCCTAACCACCACCATGGTGCTGTGACCGCCACAGTCCTAGCCACCACCACAGTCCTAGCCACCACCACGGTGCTGTGACCGCCACAGTCCTAGCCACCACCATGGTGCTGTGACCGCCACAGTCCTAGCCACCACCATGGTGCCGTGACCGCCACAGTCCTAGCCACCACCATGGTGCCAGGTTTCCTCCAGACGTGACGCTTGCCATTCAGGCCAAAGAGTTCAATCTTGGTTTCATCAGACCAGAGAATCTTGTTTCTCATGGTCGGAGAGTCTTTAGGTGCCTTTTTGGCAAACTCCAAGCGGCTGTCATGTGCCTTTTACTGAGGAGTGGCTTCCATCTGGCCACTCTACCATGAAGGCCTGATTTGGTGAGTGGTGGAGTGCTGCAGAGATGTTTGTCTAACTTTATTAGCCACTAATTTTCACACCATAAAATCAATGATTTGATCAGTTAAGTTGACTGTTGCTCAACATTTCTCTGGCTAGCTAACGGAGAATTAATTCCAGCTAGCAAGATATTTAACAACGCTAACAATGCTTGTTCCACCACACTTTCTCCCTCACCTCAAACTTTCCAAATGCCAGTAGTTTTTTGGTTACAGCTCATGAAGTACGCTTCATCACCTTCTCACCCGTCTCCGCGGTCAGGCTTCTCGCCTACCTCTTCGTTATCGTTCAGGGGAGGCGCTGCTGTAACTGGCAAACTGCCTTTCCACTCTCCTGCTGTCTTGGTACCTTATAGACAGGTGTGCCTTTTCAAATCTTGTCCAAACAATTGTATTTAACACAAGTGGACTCCAATCAAGTTGTAGAAATGTAAATAAGGGATATATTTTTTATTACATTTGCAAACATTTCTAAAAACCGTTTCTCACCGTCAACAATATGGGTTATTGTGTGTAGATCGATGAGAAAGAAAATACATTTAATCCATTTTAGAATAAGGCTGTAACATAACAAAATATGGAAAAAGGGAAGGGTCTGAATACTTTCCAAATGCACTGTACATAGTACAGACTCCTGGCCATTGCATAGATAGAAGGCTTCATCAGAAAATCGTACAGCTTAACACTGCAGCTGATACTTATCTTGATATCATACATCATCATTATACAGATTATTATTTTGCTGCTGTTTAACGTGGCATGTAGAAATGTGGCGAATAGACATCATTTTTCATTCTACATGCCAGAGAAGCATGCATGTTCTGCATAACCTATGAATACCTGAACCTTATACAATGTTGTGCCCCTACTGTACCTTGTGATTGGTCTTCTTATGCTTGTGGCAGGTGACAGACACCACGTAGGGCCAATCGGCTGGCTTCATGAGCACACCGGCGATGTGGGCGCAGGTGACGTGGAAGGAGGTGGAGCAGTTGTCGTGGGAACACTGGATACACGCCCCGCACATCTGCTTGGTGTTCTTGTGGCAGTACACACACTTCTGAAACACCAGAGAGGTGTGGTAGAATCAACACATTAGATTTGTCTGTGTCTAAAGGCAATATCACTTTTCTATACACTATTGTCAGAGAAAAAAACAAACATTTCAGGAGTAGGTTTGTAAAAATCAGTTGGTTAACTTTGAGATATTTGATACAGTATGAACAGTTACTCGTTGCAGTGTTTCCCCTATATGCATTAGCAGCGGCGTTGCTCCCTCTGCATCAATCCATCTCATTCTCTGTCGGTCCTTCTTCAGTTGTTTTAATCTTCCTTCCGCCCACCTCTCCTTCACTTTCAATTAGATTTTTCTAACTCCCCTCTATTTCTCACCATCCCTCCTTTCCTTTTCCCCACTCTTTCAACCCCTTCCTGCAGGTCTCTCTGCCTCAAAGCCCTCCATAGGGCCCTGGCTCTGAGGTATGTCAGCGGCCCCACTATATTTTCCACTGGCCAGAATCACGAGATGGACTCCACAGACGGAACGAACCAAAGGGTAGCACGGGGGGGAGAGATTTATTTATCTGTTTGTTTGCTAATTTCCCTTTTTTCCTTCAGACATTGCCGGCTGGGGTAAAGCCATTACATAACATTTCCTCCAAGTTTTTTTGTTTCAATTGTAAAGTAAACTTTATAAAAAATTAAAACCAACGCTGCAGACAGAATTCTCTAAAATGTTAGGGTTGAGGCCAAACATTCTAGAAAGTTTTTTGTAGCTAAGGAGCATAAATTGGAGTAGAAGTGCTCACCAGTCTCTGCACTAATGAATGAATCGACGCAAAGTGGCCCATTCGACTTGGGATATATAGTGACTATTTTACATGAGGAAAAACTAAAAAAGGTACCGTGGTGTTCTTTGAGGGTTTGTGCTGCGTTCCAATTAGTTTAAACCTTTCCATGTATCCCAGAACTTTCAAAAAGGAGGACAGACTGAATCACTTTTCTGAATACAAGCAAATATCAACGGGTTAGGACAAAACCTGTACCACAGAGACAGGCCCAGTCATCCAATCATTAAGAGGGTGGGACGATTTTTCACAGCCTTTGGAAACGCGGCTTTGACAGCGGGTGGATGTAAATTATTCAAAAGACAGTCCTCACTTCCTTTCATAGATTACAACATTACTTGTAGATTTGTGACAATGCCACTGAAAAGGCTGTGCAATTGACTCTGAAGTCTATTTGGATTAAGCGAGGGATAAAAGTAGGGAAGAAAGCAGTTTGTTCAGCAGCGCGGCAGCGATGGGAAATTGCCTCCTGCCAGCAGGATCAATGCAGATCATTTAGCGCAGTGAGAAATTACTCCTGATTTATTCAGACAGTTTTGCATCTATTATTCACCAAAGTTCTCCTGCTCCTCGGACCGCAAACACACAATCCATCCAGGAGGAGGAGAGGGACAGAACAGATGGAGGGTAGAAAACGGAGTGACAGAGAGAGGGAGAGAGAGGACAGACGATAGAACGAGCGAGAGCGAATGAGCACGAGCGAATGAGCACGAGACGGAGAATGAGAATGTGAGAAGAGACACCAAGAAGGAGAGAGAGAGAAGAGGTACACTCAGAACCCATACAGTCAAGCAGCAGACACTAACTGAGGAGTCCATAAACACAAACAACTTCTGGCAAAATGTAAATAAATAAAAATCTAAATGAGGAATTAGCGATACAAAATGGTGACATATGGACAGCCCATTTTAACACACTACAACACCATTCAAATGGATGCAAACGCAGAACAATGCCAAATTCATGAGAAGTTGAATGGCGCAATAAAGGACAATCAAAATCCATTGGACTCCTCAATTCCTGACCAGGAGCTCTATAAGAAACTTCAGGCCTGACGGCATCCTAAATGAGATGCTTGAATTCACTAGTGCGAAATGTGAATTGGCTATATTAAAACGGTTTAATTTGATACTGAGTGTAGGTTACTTCCTTGACATCAAGGACACATAACCCCAATCTTTAAGAATGGAGACAAATTTGACCCTAACAATTAGAGGCATTTGTGTAAACAGTAACCTGGAAAGTATTATAAATGTAAGAGTTGTAAAATGTCTTTAAAAACACCATGGCTTGAGTAAAAGTCAAATTGGATTTATACCAAAACATCGCACGACCGATCATAAAGTCGGAAGTTTACATACACCTTAGCCAAATACATTTAAACTCAGTTTCTCACAATTCCTGACATTTAATACTAGTAAAAATTCCCTGTTTTAGGTCAGTTAGGATCACCACTTTATTTTAAGAATGTGAAATGTCAGAATAATAGTAGTGATTTCTTTCTTTCATCACATTCCCAGTGGGTCAGAAGTTTACATCCACTCAATTAGTATTTGGTAGCATTGCCTTTAAAATGTTTAACTTGGGTCAAATGTTTCGGGTAGCCTTCCACAAGCTTCCCACAAAAAGTTGGGTGAATTTTGGCCCATTCCTCCTGACAGAGCTGGTGTAACTGAGGAATTTTCCATAGGATTGAGGTCAGGGCTTCGTGATGGCCACTCCAATACCTTGACTTTGTTGTCCTTATCCATTTTGCCACAACTTTGGAAGTATGCTTGGGGTCATATAGACCCATTTGCGACCAAGCTTTAACTTCCTGACTAATGTCTTGAGATGTTGCGTCAATATATCCACAATTTTCCTCCCTCATGATGCCATCTATTTTGTGAAGTGCACCAGTCCCTCCTGCAGCAAAGCACCCCCATAACATGATGCTGCCACCCCCGTGCTTCACGGTTGGGATGGTATTCTTTGGCTTGCAAGCCTCCCCCCTTTTCCACCAAACATGACGATGGTCATTATGGCCAAACAGTTCTATTTCTGTTTCATCAGACCAGAGGACATTTCTCCAAAAAGTACGATCTTTGTCCTCATGTGCAGTTGCAAACTGTAGTCTGGGTTTTTTCATGGCGGTTTTGGAGCAGTGGCTTCTTCCTTGCTGAGTGGTCTTTCAGGTTATGTCGATATAGGACTCGTTTTACTGTACGGTACTTTTGTACCCGTTTTCTCCAGCATCTTCACAAGGTCCTTTGCTGTTGTTCTGGGATTGATTTGCACTTTTCCCAGAGTACATTCATCTTTAGGAGACAAAATGCGACTCCTTCCTGAGCGGTATGACGGCTGCATGGTCCCATGTTGTTTATACTTGTGCACTATTGTTTGTACAGATGAACGTGGTACCTTCAGGCGTTTGGAAATTGCTCCCAAGGATGAACCAGACTTTAATATTTTTTTTTCCCCCTCCCCCATGATGTAAGCATGGTAGGCCTTGAAATACATCCACAGGTACACCTCCAATTGACTCAGATGATGTCAATTAGCCTATCAGAAGCTTCTAAAGCCATGACATTATTTTCTGGAACTTTCCAAGCTGTTTAAAGGCACAGTCAACTTAGTGTATGTAAACTTCTGACCCACTGGAATTGTGATACAGTGAAATAATCTTTCTGTAAACAATTGTTGGAAAAATTACTTGTCATGCACAAAGTAGTAGAGTCCTAACCGACTTGCCAAAAGTATAGTTTGTTAACAAGACATTTGTGGAGTGGTTGAACAACGAGTTTTAATGACTCCAACCTAAGTGTATCAATGTATACTGGCAATACATGCAGCAACCCTTCGCCAGGGTTGCAATCTGAGCCCTGCACTCGTCAATATTTACATCAATGGATTGGCCACTATTCTAGAAAAATCCTCAGCCCCTGGTGTTAGTCTTCACAATTCAGAGGTTAAATGTCTGCTCTTTGCAGATAACCTGTGCCTGCTGTCACTCACAGCACATGGCCTACAGCAGAGCCTGGACCTGCTAGAGCAGTACAGCCAGACCTGGGCCCTGGCCATAAACCCCAAAAAGACTAAAATAATAATTTTCCAGAGAAGATCCAGATCTCAGGGAATTAGATCAAAGTTCTCAATTGGTACAAAATATATAGAGTACTGCACTCACTACAATTACTTAGGTTTAAAAATAAACTGAACTGGATACCTAAATGAGTCAGTGAATGAACTGAGAGCGATGCACTGAGGGCATTCTACGCCATTAAAAAACGAATTCAATGTGTCAGAGAGAGAGAAGTGACCAAGGAAAGTGAGACATTGAGAGAGAAAGAGGGAGAATGAGATACGGGAGTTGGAGAAGATAGGTAAGTATGTGATGGAAAGAGTGTGAGACCAGGGAGAGTAGTTACAGTTTAGGAGCATGTTAGGGGGTGCATAGGCCTAATCCTAGCCAATCCAGCCTCCTGGCTGGCATTTTGAGGCTCCTCAATAGGTCAAAAGGTTTTTGTGTGTCTGGCTGAAATGACTGTGTTAACGCGTCGACAATATATAAAACACAAAAGAACAATGGACCAGGGCGCTGTTCATTAGGGAAAACATTTTAAAAGGATTCACAAAAAATAAAAGTGTTTCTTATTGGACAACTCCAGGTATTTCCTCGGCATTAGTTATTTTGTCTACTGTTTGGTATGTAATGAACATGACCCGGTGAGTTTGCCTCCCTCCCTCTCCACTCACCAAACTCTTCCTGCTATCGGGAATGGCGCTGATGTCCACCGGCTCCCTTGCGATGGCGTTGACGAAGCGAGCCTCCGCCACGGCGATGGCACAGATCACATGGACCCACCTGGTAGAGAGGAGAGGACACACAAATCGACGTGCGCCCCCGACTGTTCTCAACACCTAGGGTCACGATGCCAGTATCAAGTAGGGCTATGATGATGATAGAATGTTTTTTTGGGGGGGAGATAGTCCCAGTGTCGCCCAGAGTCTCGTGTTTATTTCTGAGCTACACACTATGATACTGGTATGGTGACAACACTACACACAGTGAATGTCATAAGTAATGCATTTTAAAGTCACATAGCGGTATTCCAGTGGAATTAAGAAGGTAGGAAAGGCCACTGACCGGTTGTCTGTGGTCATCTTCAGAGCCCCTCCCCGTAAGTTACACAGACAGCAGTCCTGTGAGAACACAAACACAGAGGTCAGGATGTGGGGTAGGCAGTGGGCACAGACCCGGGGGGATTCACAAAATGTGCGACTTAAGATATCCTCAGCCAAAACGAATGACAGACTTGAGTTATTTTAGATTCATTCGGACTATTCTGAGGAAGTGTGTACTGGCTTCAAAATTCTCAAAATTGACAAACGGTACTATTGCTGCTTTTTCCTCGTTTTTAAGGGAAGGTCCCTACTGTTGACCAATCACAGACGAAAGGACGTACTGTTGACCAATCACAGACGAAAGGACGTACTGTTGACCAATCACAAACGAAAGGACGTACTGTTGACCAATCACAGACAAAAGGACGTACTGTTTCAGAGTGACCGATGTTCCCACATATACGTTTCCAAAACGTTGAACAGATGGTCAATAAAGAAAGCCCAGCGGTTTCAGTCTGTAGGAACTTGTTTCAGGTGAAGGCATTGTGTTGAGTGAGGGACTCACCGCTGTCCAGGCGAGCGCTGTACATCGCGAACACATCCAGGACTGATTGTGTACCGTGTCCAGACTAACACCATAACAACCTGGAGAGAGAGAGAGAGAGAGAGAGAGGAGAGAAGTCAAGAGAGAGGAGAAGTGAAGAGGGAGGAGAGAGAGGAGAATGTAACTTAACTAGGCAAGTCCGTTAAGAACAAGATAAAATAAATCAACAGATAAAATGAATCTTCTGGTCTGCCTTCTACACTTAGTGGTACTGAATCTACTGAGCCATGGGAAAAGGACTCCATTAATGAAAGCACATCCTCCATTCTCATACAAATATATATTCTTAAAAATCCTCACATCTACATGTCATTGGTTGTTCTGCAGTAGTCCCTTATTAGGCACCAAAATATATTATTTATTTCATAGCATTTACATCAACTACGCACAACCTTCCATTTTATTGCATGACTTAAGTATTTGATCACCTACCAACCAACCAAGAATTCCGGCTCTCACAGACCTGTTAGTTTTTCTTTAAGAAGCCCTCCTGTTCTCCACTCATTACCTGTATTAACTGCACCTGTTTGAACTCGTTACCTGTATAAAAGACACCTGTCCACACACTCAATCAAACAGACTCCAACCTCTCCACAATGGCCAAGACCAGATAGCTGTGTAGGGACATCAGGGTTAAATTGTAGACCTGCACAAGGCTGGGATGGGCTACAAGACAATAGGCAAGCAGCTTGGTGAGAAGGCAACAACTGCTGGTGCAATTATTAGAAAATGGAAGAAGTTCAAGATGACGGTCAATCACTCTCGGTCTGGAGCTCCATGCAAGATCTCACCTCGTGGGGCATCAATGATCATGAGGAAGGTGAGGGATCAGCCCAGAACTACACGGCAGGACCTGGTCAATGACCTGAAGAGAGCTGGGACCACAGTCTCAAAGAAAACCATTAGTAACACACTATGCCATCATGGATTAAAATCCTGCAGCGCACGCAAGGTCCCCCTGCTCAAGCCAGCGCATGTCCAGGCCCGTCTGAAGTTTGCCAATGACCATCTGGATGATCCAGAGGAGGAATGGGAGAAGGTCATGTGGTCTGATGAGACAAAAATAGAGCTTTTTGGTCTAAACTCCACTCAATGTGTTTGGAGGAAGAAGAAGTATGAGTACTACCCCAAGAACACCATCCCAACCGTGAAGCATGGAGGTGGAAACATCATTCTTTGGGGATGCTTTTCTGCAAAGGGGACAAGACGACTGCACCGTATTGAGGGGTGGATGGATGCGGCCATGTATCGCGAGATCTTGGCCAACAACCTCCTTCCCTCAGTAAGAGCATTGAAGATGGGTCGTGGCTGGGTCTTCCAGCATGACAACGACCCGAAACACACAGCCAGGGCAACTAAGGAGTGGCTCCGTAAGAAGCATCTCAAGGTCCTGGAGTGGCCTAGCCAGTCTCCATACCTGAACCCAATAGAAAATCTTTGGAAGGAGCTGAAAGTCCGTATTGCCCAGCGACAGCCCCGAAACCTGAAGGATCTGGAGAAGGTCTGTATGGAGGAGTGGGCCAAAATCCCTGCTGCAGTGTGTGCAAACCTGGTCAAGAACTACAGGAAACATATGATCTCTGTAATTGCAAACAAAGGTTTCTGTACCAAATATTAACTTCTGCTTTTCTGATGTATCAAATACTTATGTCATGCAATAAAATGCAAATTAATTACTTAAAAATCATTCAATGTAATTTTCGGGATTTTTGTTTTAGATTCGGCCTCTCACAGTTGAAGTGAAACCTCTACATGCTTTGTAAGTAGCAAAACCTGAAAAATTGGCAGTGTATCAAATACTTATCTCCACTGTATATATATTTTTACACCTATTTAATCTTTATTTAACTAGGCAAGTCAGTTAAGAACATATTCTTATTTTCAATGACCTTACAGTTAACTAGTCCAACGCTCTAACCACCTGATTACATTTCACTCCAAGAGGAGCCTGCCTGTTACGCGAATGCAATAGAAGCCAAGGTAAGTTGCTAGCTAGCATTAAACTTTATCTTATAAAAAACAATCAATCGTAATCACTAGTTAACTACACATGGTTGATGATATTACTAGTTTATCTAGCGTGTCCTGCGTTGCATATAATCGATGCGGTGCGTATCGTTGCTCCAATGTGTACCTAACCATAAACATCAATGCCTTTCTTAAAATCAACACACAGAAGTATATATTTTTTAAACCTGCATAATTAGCTAAAAGAAATCCAGGTTAGCAGGCAATATTAACCAGGTGAAATTGTGTCACTTCTCTTGCGTTTATTGCACGCAGAGTCAGTGTATATGCAACAGTTTGGGCCGTCTAATTTGCCTGAATTTTACGTAATTATGACATAACATTGAAGGTTGTGCAATGTAACAGGAATATTTAGACTTATGGATGCCACACGTTAGATAAAATACGGAACGGTTCCGTATTTCACTGAAAGAATAAACGTCTTGTTTTCGAGATGATAGTTTCCGGATTCGACCATATTAATGACCTAAGGCTCGTATTTCTGTATGTTATTATGTTATAACTAAGTCTATGATTTGATAGAGCAGTCTGACTGAGCAGTGGTAGGCAGCAGCAGGCTCGTAAGCATTCATTCAAACAGCACTTTTGTGCGTTTTGCCAGAAGCTCTTCGCTGTGCTTTAAGCCTATCAACTCCCGAGATTAGGCTGGTGTAACCGATGTGAAATGGCTAGCTAGTTAGTGGGGTGCGCCTAATAGCGTTTCAAACGTCACTCGCTCTGAGATTTGGAGTAGTTATTCCCCTTGCTCTGCATGGGTAACGCTGCTTCGAGGTTCGCTGTTGTCGATGTGTTCCTGGTTCGAGCCCAGGTAGGAGCGAGGAGAGGGACGGAAGCTATACTGTTACACTTGCAATACTAAAGTGCCTATAAGAACATCCAATAGTCAAAGGTTAATGAAATACAAATGGTATAGAGAGAAATAGTCCTATAATTCCTATAATAACTACAACCTAAAACTTCTTAACTGGGAATATTGAAGACTCATGTTAAAAGGAACCACCAGCTTTCATATGTTCTCATGTTCTGAGCAAGGAACTTAAACTTTAGCTTTCTTACATGGCACATATTGCACTTTTACTTTCTTCTCCAACACTTTGTTTTTGCATTATTTAAACCAAATTGAACGCGTTTCATTATTTATTTGCGGCTAAATTGATTTTATTTATGTATTATATTAAGTTAATATAAGTGTTCATTCAGTAATGTAATTGTCAAAAAAAATATTTATTTTAATTTAAAAAATCGTCAGATTAATCGGTATCGGCTTTTTTTGGTCCTCCGATAATTGGTATCGAAAAATCATAATCAGTCAACCTCTACTCTAGAGACAGCAGGAGCGGTAGAGATACTCTCAATGATCGGCTATGAAAAGCCAACTGACATTTACTCCTGAGGTGCTGACCTGTTGCACCCTCGACAACTACTGTGATTATTATTGTTTGACCTTGCTGGTCATCTATGAACATTTGAACATCTTGGCCATGTTCTATTATAATCTCCACCAGGCACAGCCAGAAGAGGACTGTCCACCCCTCAGAGCCTGGTTCCTCTCTAGGTTTCTTCCTAGGTTTTGGCCTTTCTAGGGAATTTTTCCTAGCCACCGTGCTTCTACACCTGCATTGCTTGCTGTTTGGGGTTTCAGGCTGGGTTTCTGTACAGCACTTTGAGATATCAGCTGATGTAAGAAGGGTTATATAAAGAAATTTGATTTGAGAGTGGGGGGTGGGGGTGAGAGGAGAGAGTGTGGGGGGGTGGGGGGTGAGAGGAGAGTGTGGGGGGGTGAGAGGAGAGTGTGGGGGGGTGGGGGGTGAGAGGAGAGTGTGGGGGGGTGGGGGGTGAGAGGAGAGTGTGGGGGGAGGGGGTGAGAGGAGAGAGTGGGGGTGGGGGGTGAGAGGAGAGAGTGGGGGGGTGAGAGGAGAGAGTGGGGGGGTGAGAGGAGAGAGTGGGGGGGTGAGAGGAGAGAGTGGGGGGGGGTGAGAGGAGAGAGTGGGGGGGGGGGTGAGAGGAGAGAGTGGGGGGGGGGGGTGAGAGGAGAGAGTGGGGGGGGGGGGTGAGAGGAGAGAGTGGGGGGGGGTGAGAGGAGAGAGTGGGGGGGGGGGTGAGAGGAGAGAGTGGGGGGGGGGGGGGGTGAGAGGAGAGAGTGGGGGGGGGGGTGAGAGGAGAGTGGGGGGGGGGGGGTGAGAGGAGAGAGTGGGGGGGGGTGAGAGGAGAGAGTGGGGGGGGGGGTGAGAGGAGAGAGTGGGGGGGTGAGAGGAGAGAGTGGGGGGGGGTGAGAGGAGAGAGTGGGGGGGGGGGGGGGTGAGAGGAGAGAGTGGGGGGGGGGGGGGTGAGAGGAGAGAGTGGGGGGGGGGGGGGGTGAGAGGAGAGAGTGGGGGGGGGGGGGGGGGGTGAGAGGAGAGAGTGGGGGGGGGGGTGAGAGGAGAGGATTTTGTTCTGGCACTCTACAGCCCTGTCTTCCTCGCCCTCGATTTCTGCAGGTCCTCGGGGACCTAGGGTACAAAGAGATGTGTGGTGATAGGCATTGGTGAGTTGGTCTCCACAGCATGTCCGTACCTGACCTCTGCTGACCTCCGCAGCTGGTGAGGGCCGAACGTAGCCCCGGCACGGGGGCGGACGAAACGGGTCAGACAGCTGCTGGGGAGGTGTGTGTGTACACATGGTAAGATCGTACTGTATTTAAATTCAACCAAAGCTGGGGAAATAGTCCAATTTGGAGTAATTTGTTGGCAGTAAGCCATATTTATCATGGTCAAAGAAGAATGAGATTTTTGGAGGGTTGAAAATCAGCAAATTAATTGTACAGTGGACAGTACTATGGAACTCAACTAATACTTCTCACTGTCTATGATATGGATTCTGTTGGTTGCAGCCAGGTTTTGCAGCCAATATTCACAATTGATGTCCTGGTTAAATGAAAATAAAAATGCCACATAGCTCTAATGCAAAGTTTTCCAAGACCGTTCTGCAGTATTCAGAGTGGCGTCACTTAGCTGGCTGCACAGTCACACACTAACCTCTCCCTGTGTGTCGCAAGCTAATACATGTGTAGACTTTACCGTGAAATGCTTCCTCACGAGCCCCTTTCCCAACAACGCAGAGTTAAAAAGTAACAAAAATTTGCTAAAGATTTATAAATAAATAGTTACACAATAAAATAACAGCAAGGCTTTATACACAACGAGTACCAGTACCGAGTCAATGTGCAATGGTACAAGGTAGTGTAGTTGAGGTAACATGTACATGAAGGGTCAAAGTGACCGGGCAATCAGGAGAGATAATAAAGTAGAAGCAGTGTGAAAGTGTCTATATGTGAGTGTGTGGCATCAATATGCATGTGTGTGTGTGAGCGTATGTAGTGTGGTCCCGTGTGGCTCAGTTGGTAGAGCATGGCGCTTGCAACGCCAGGGTTGTGGGTTCATTCCCCACGGCGGGACCAGGATGAATATGTATGAACTTTCCAATTTGTAAGTCGCTCTGGATAAGAGCGTCTGCTAAATGACTTAAATGTAAATGTAGTGTGTGCGTTGAAAAGGCATTGGTGAGTTGGTCTCCAACATTTCGCTACACTTGCATTAACATCTGCTAACAATGTGTATGTGACAAATAAAATTGGATTTGATTCGTTGGAGTGTCAGTGTAGCGTATGTGTATAGAGTCAGTACAAAAAAAACTAGCAAAGGGTGGGGGGGGTCAATGCAAATACTCCAAGTAGATATTTGATTATAAGACTGTTCGGCAGTCTCGCGACTTGGGGGTGGAAGCTGTTCGGCAGTCTCGCGACTTGGGGGTGGAAGCTGTTCGGCAGTCTCGCGACTTGGGGGTGGAAGCTAACCATTTCCACATTAAGTGCGTCACTAGTACTTCCTGCTTGAGTTTTTGCTTGTAAGCAGGAATCAGGAGGATAGAGTTATGGTCAGATTTGCCAAATGGAGGCCGAGGGAGAGCTTTGTATGAGTGTCTGTGTGGAGAAAAGGTGAATTGTAGTTTTGTTTTGCCTCTAGTTGCACAGATGATATGTTGGTAGAAATGAAGTAAAATGGATTTTAGTTTTCCTGCATTAAAATCACCGGCCACTAGGAGTGCAGCCTCTGGATAAGCATTTTCTTGCTTGCTTATGGCCCTATACAGCTCGTTGAGTGTGGTCTTAGTGCCAGCTTTAGTTTGTGGTGGTAAATAGACAGTTAAGAAAAATATAAATAAATTATTGGTAAATAGTATGGTCTACAGCTTATCATGAGGTATTCTAAGTCAGGCGAGCAGAACCTTGAGACTTCCTTATTAATATAGAGATTGTGCACCAGCTGTTAACAAAAAGACACTGCCGTTCTGTTCTGCTTATGTACAGAAATAAACAGCTAGATGTATATTTTCCATGTCCTTGTTCAGCCATGACTCAAAGAAACATAGGATATTACAGTTCTTCAGACCACGCTGATAGGATATTGTCGAACGTCACTTGTCCTGTTTATTTTCCAGTGATTGCACGTTCGCCAATAGAACGGAGGGTAGAAGCGGTTGATCCACTCGCCGTCGTAGTCTCGTCATGTATCCCCGCACGCTGGCTTTTAATGCTGACTCTTCCTTTTTTACTAGTGTTAGGGATTTGGGCCTGGTCCAGGTTGAGCAGTATGTCCTTCGCCGCAGACTTATCGAAATCGAGGTTAGTGACCACTGTTCGCCATTCTAGTCTAACCGCTCCCTGTGTGTTGCATGCTAACCCCTCCCCATCATACAGAGGCTAGCCTAATTGGCTACGCAGCCTAGGCTGTGCGAGTAGAGAAGGAGGCGCAAAACTACTTCCTTTACCTATTTTTGGGCAAGAGAACAGTTTTGGGAGACACCAGCACAACAATCCTGGGAAGTTCAGGGTGAGCGGCAGTAAATTAGCTAGAACAATTTGATTGGCATTTTGATCCTTGTGGAGAGAAAAATCCCCGCTTTGGACCCAAGGGGGTGAAAATACATAATGGGAATTTAGATAAATACGCCGTGCAAACACTACAGACCATTAGCTTTGTGAATAAAAACCAGACAGGAGAACAAACACAGTAAATATCCTCTTAGATAAACACGGAGGGAGACTTGACTGACTGATATTGACTGGCTGGTACAGACTGGGAAGAACACAGTAAATATCCTTAGGTAAACATGGAGGGAGACTTGACTGGCTGGTACAGATTGGCTGCCTGGAACTGATTTGTTTGTTTGGTGAGGGCTTGGTTGAAAATAGACTGTTTTTGTCTGGTTAGTAGTTGACTAAAGTAAACATGTTCATTTGTCTGGCTGGTGCTGATCTATAGAAGACAATGCGATTGTTTTGACTGGCTGGTACAGACTGGGGAGAACAGTAAATATCCTCTTAGGTAAACATGGAGGGAGACTTGACTGACTGGTACAGACTGGGGAGAACACAGTAAATATCCTCTTAGGTAAACATGGAGGGAGACTTGACTGGCTGGTACAGACTGGGGAGAACACAGTAAATATCCTCTTAGGTAAACATGGAGGGAGACTTGACTGGCTGGTACAGACTGGGGAGAACACAGTAAATATCCTCTTAGGTAAACATGGAGGGAGACTTGACTGGCTGGTACAGACTGGGGAGAACACAGTAAATATCCTCTTAGGTAAACATGGAGGGAGACTTGACTGGCTGGTACAGACTGGGGAGAACACAGTAAATATCCTCTTAGGTAAACATGGAGGGAGACTTGACTGGCTGGTACAGACTGGGGAGAACACAGTAAATATCCTCTTAGGTAAACATGGAGGGAGACTTGACTGGCTGGTACAGACTGGGGAGAACACAGTAAATATCCTCTTAGGTAAACATGGAGGGAGACTTGACTGGCTGGTACAGACTGGGGAGAACACAGTAAATATCCTCTTAGGTAAACATGGAGGGAGACTTGACTGGCTGGTACAGACTGGGGAGAACACAGTAAATATCCTCTTAGGTAAACATGGAGGGAGACTTGACTGGCTGGTACAGACTGGGGAGAACACAGTAAATATCCTCTTAGGTAAACATGGAGGGAGACTTGACTGGCTGGTACAGACTGGGGAGAACACAGTAAATATCCTCTTAGGTAAACATGGAGGGAGACTTGACTGGCTGGTACAGACTGGGGAGAACACAGTAAATATCCTCTTAGGTAAACATGGAGGGAGACTTGACTGGCTGGTACAGACTGGGGAGAACAGTAAATATCCTCTTAGGTAAACATGGAGGGAGACTTGACTGACTGTTAATTATTTTGACCGACTGATCTATAGAAGACAATGCAATTATTTTGACCGACTGATCTATAGAAGACATTGCGATTGTTTTGACTGACTGATCTATAGAAGACATTGCGATTGTTTTTGACTGACTGATCTATAGAAGACATTGCGATTGTTTTGACTGACTGATAAACAGACTGCCTGCCTTTCTACCCATCTATCCGTCCGTCCGGCAATCTGCCTGCCTGTCTGTATCAGTCAATATCAATGTGTCTATCTTTCTGTGGGCCTACTTACTGGAGTGGACTTGCAGGCTGCAGGAGGAGCAGGAGATCAGCGGGCTGGTGCAGTCTTCTCCCGTGTGGGAGTTGGAGGGCAGCGGCTCCGTGTTGTCCGGCCCGGCGCTGAAGCACATCTCTGGGACCAGCGGGTGGGTGCGGCTGCCGCAGCGGGGAGTGTGGGGGTGGTTGGGGGCACTGGGGCTGTCGGATGGGTACAGAGAGTCCTTCTGGGGCTGGATGAAACAGGGGAAGGAGGTTAGACATATTCTGGGGCTGGATGAAACAGGGGAAGGAGGTTACATATATTCTGGGGCTGGATGAAACAGGGGAAGGAGGTTACATATATTCTGGGGCTGGATGAAACAGGGGAAGAGGTTACATATATTCTGGGGCTGGATGAAACAGGGGAAGGAGGTTACATATATTCTGGGGCTGGATGAAACAGGGGAAGAGGTTACATATATTCTGGGGCTGGATGAAACAGGGGAAGAGGTTACATATATTCTGGGGCTGGATGAAACAGGGGAAGGAGGTTACATATATTCTGGGGCTGGATGAAACAGGGGAAGGAGGTTACATATATTCTGGGGCTGGATGAAACAGGGGAAGAGGTTACATATATTCTGGGGCTGGATGAAACAGGGGAAGGAGGTTACATATATTCTGGGGCTGGATGAAACAGGGGAAGAGGTTAGATATATTCTGGGGCTGGATGAAACAGGGGAAGGAGGTTAGATATATTCTGGGGCTGGATGAAACAGGGGAAGAGGTTACATATATTCTGGGGCTGGATGAAACAGGGGAAGGAGGTTACATATATTCTGGGGCTGGATGAAACAGGGGAAGAGGTTACATATATTCTGGGGCTGGATGAAACAGGGGAAGGAGGTTAGATATATTCTGGGGCTGGATGAAACAGGGGAAGAGGTTACATATATTCTGGGGCTGGATGAAACAGGGGAAGGAGGTTACATATATTCTGGGGCTGGATGAAACAGGGGAAGAGGTTAGATATATTCTGGGGCTGGATGAAACAGGGGAAGAGGTTACATATATTCTGGGGCTGGATGAAACAGGGGAAGAGGTTACATATATTCTGGGGCTGGATGAAACAGGGGAAGAGGTTACATATATTCTGGGGCTGGATGAAACAGGGGAAGGAGGTTAGACCTATTCTGGGGCTGGATGAAACAGGGGAAGGAGGTTAGACATATTCTGGGGCTGGATGAAACAGGGGAAGGAGGTTACATATATTCTGGGGCTGGATGAAACAGAGGAAGGAGGTTACATATATTCTGGGGCTGGATTAAACAGGGGAAGGAGGTTACATATATTCTGGGGCTGGATGAAACAGGGGAAGGAGGTTACATATATTCTGGGGCTGGATGAAACAGGGGAAGAGGTTACATATATTCTGGGGCTGGATGAAACAGGGGAAGGAGGTTACACTGGGTGGAGTTTAGAGTGGTCACATTTCCCCCCAAAATCTATATTGAACACGGGACCACTCCCACAAATGTGTCCAGATTACATTCATCTGAAACATTTCCATCAGAAGTCTTAGTCAAAACTGATGGCACTCATAGTTGGTGGTCTAATGGTCTGATGCCTCTATGTCTACTAATATGTATTAACTAGCAGCTTAAACACCAACTTTTCATTCTCTCTGTTCATTCATGCATCTGTTGCCCATTTAGCGTATGCAGCATGGTTAACATGACTCTCTGTAATCTGCACGTAGTGTTATTTTTGTCCAGGTGGGAAAGGGAAGTGTGGAGTGCAATAGATAGAGATTGCATCATCTGTGGATCTGTTGGGGCGGTATGCCAATTGGACTGGGTCCAAGACCACTGTTGTCCGATTGTAACGTTCTGTGTCCATGGTTTGTACCCCCCCCTACCCGTGTGTATGGTTTGTACCCCCCCCCCCCCCCCTACCGTGTGTATGGTTTGTAACCCCCCTTACCCGTGTGTATACCACCCTGCATACCACTGCTGGCTTGCTTCTGAAGCTAAGCAGGGTTGGTCCTGGTCAGTCCCTGGATGGGAGACCAGATGCTGCTGGAAGTGGTGTTGGAGGGCCAGTAGGAGGCACTCTTTCCTCTGGTCTAAAAAATATCCCAATGCCCCAGGGCAGTGATTGGGGACACTGCCCTGTGTAGGGTGCCGTCTTTCGGATGGGACGTTAAACGGGTGTCCTGACTCTCTGAGGTCATTAAAGATCCCATGGCACTTATCGTAAGAGTAGGGGTCTTAACCCCAGTGTCCTGGCTAAGTTCCCAATCTGGCCCTCAAACCATCACGGTCACCTAATAATCCCCAGTTTACAATTGGCTCATTCATCCCCCTCCTCTCCCCTGTAACTATTCCCCAGGTCGTTGCTGCAAATGAGAACGTGTTCTCAGTCAACTTACCTGGTAAAATAACGGTAAAATAAAATAAAAATAAAATAAAAAATGGTTTGTACCCCCCTACCTGTGTGTATGGTTTGTACCCCCCTACCTGTGTGTATGGTTTGTACCCCCCTACCTGTGTGTATGGTTTGTACCCCCCTACCTGTGTGTATGGTTTGTACCCCCCTACCTGTGTGTATGGTTTGTACCCCCCTACCTATGTGTATGGTTTGTACCCCCCCTACCTGTTTGTATGGTTTGTACCCCCCCTACCTGTTTGTATGGTTTGTACCCCCCTACCTGTGTGTATGGTTTGTACCCCCCTACCTGTGTGTATGGTTTGTACCCCCCTACCTGTGTGTATGGTTTGTACCCCCCTACCTGTGTGTATGGTTTGTACCCCCCTACCTGTGTGTATGGTTTGTACCCCCCTACCTGTGTGTATGGTTTGTACCCCCCTACCTATGTGTATGGTTTGTACCCCCCCTACCTGTTTGTATGGTTTGTACCCCCCCTACCTGTGTGTATGGTTTGTACCCCCCTACCTGTGTGTATGGTTTGTACCCCCCTACCTGTGTGTATGGTTTGTACCCCCCTACCTGTGTGTATGGTTTGTACCCCCCTACCTGTGTGTATGGTTTGTACCCCCCTACCTGTGTGTATGGTTTGTACCCCCCTACCTGTGTGTATGGTTTGTACCCCCCTACCTGTGTGTATGGTTTGTACCCCCCTACCTGTGTGTATGGTTTGTACCCCCCTACCTGTGTGTATGGTTTGTACCCCCCTACCTGTGTGTATGGTTTGTACCCCCCTACCTGTGTGTATGGTTTGTACCCCCCTACCTGTGTGTATGGTTTGTACCCCCCTACCTGTGTGTATGGTTTGTACCCCCCTACCTGTGTGTATGGTTTGTACCCCCCTACCTGTGTGTATGGTTTGTACCCCCCTACCTGTGTGTATGGTTTGTACCCCCCTACCTGTGTGTATGGTTTGTACCCCCCCCTACCTGTGTGTATGGTTTGTACCCCCCTACCTGTGTGTATGGTTTGTACCCCCCTACCTGTGTGTATGGTTTGTACCCCCCTACCTGTGTGTATGGTTTGTACCCTACCTGTGTGTACGGGCAGAACAGAGTGCATACGGCACAGTAGGGTTCCAGGGTCGCCACGGCCGCATTGAAACTCTTCTCAGCCAGGATGTTCGGAGTGCGGTTCTGCCACAAGTGGCCCGCCTTCTTCACATGGCCATCCAGTGGCACGGGGGAGAACAGCTCTGATTAGGGAGAAAGGAGCAAACACGTCAGATCAGTCTAGATACACACAGAATGCGCATACAAGCAAGAATATAGGCTGTATCGGGATATCGGCTGTATCGGGATATAGGCTGTATCGGGCCTGCAATGCATGTAGCACAAGAGCCAGAGGAATCCGCAATAGTGTGTTAGACCAGAACAGAGAGAAAACAGACTGTGCTACAATGTCATCCCCTCAGAACCAACCTTCCTCGCTGGACATTTCCTGCTTGACGATGGATAGCGGAGAGCGCATAGGCGGCTTGCTGAGGGGGTGCCGGCGACTCTTCTTCACCTCCATCTTCATCTTCAACTGCTTAGAGTAGTACGATGACTGCTGAGGAACCCCAAAAATTAATCAGCAAAATCCTGGGTTTGAATAAACATTTCCCACCGCTGATAATTAGTCCAGCTGTATAAGAGCATCTAAATGAATAACATGTAAAAGGTTCAAATGGAGGCGTTGATAACCTGTGTTTGAAAGCTTGAAGCTAGTGTTTTGGTTGTTCCATGCTCCAGGGTGAAGTTTCCCTTAGGTACAGATCTAGGAGCAGCTTCCTCTACACCAGGTATTCCCAAACTGGGGTATGTGTACATTTGTTTTTTTTTCCCTCACCTGAGTAGACTCATTTCACTGCCAAAAATTTAATTAAACCATCTAGTGTTCAGCGAAATAACAACACAATGTCAAATACAGGTAGTTTAGTCAAATAATTAACATCAATTCACATTAATTAACTGTTACTCTCTTGCGGGAATTACACTAACGGTCCGTATGTAGCTACTGCTCATGTTGGCATCTGTACCGATGGCACAAAAGCCATGACACGGAGACATAGTGGAGTGGTAACGCGTGCAGAAGCAGTTGCTCCCGACGACACTTGGGTACACTGCAGCATCCACCAAGAGGCTCTAGCTGAACTCTCGTGTATTTTCTGCATTATGCAATGATATGAGCAGTGACCATGTAAAACTTTTACAACATACAGAAGTGTGCTGGTTATCAAGAGGCAAATAACCATAATTTTCACTGTCTGACTGCTTGCATGATGATGAGTTTCTCACACGACTGGCCTATCTGGGTGATGTTTTTTCTCACCTGAATGATCTGAATCTAGGATTACAGGGACTCTCTGCAACTATATTCAATGTGCGGGACAAAATTGAGGCTATGTTTAAGAAGTTGGAGCTCTTCTCTGTCTGTATTAACAAGGACAACACACAGGTCTTTCCATCATTGTATGATTTTTTTGGGTACAAATGAACTCAAGCTTACGGACAATGTCAAATGTGATATAGCGAAGCACCTGAGTGAGTTGGGTGAGCAATTACGCAGGTACTTTCTTGAAATGGATGGAACAAACAACTGGATTTGTTATCCCTTTCATGCCCTGCCTCCAGTCCACTTACAGATATCTGAACAAGAGAGCCTCATCGAAATTGCAACATGCGGTTCTGTGAAAATTTAATTTAATCAGAAGCGACTGTCAGATTTCTGGATTTGGCTGCGCTCAGAGTATCCTGCCTTGGCAAATCGCGCTGTTAAGACACTGATGCCCTTTGCAACCAAGTACCTATGTCAGAGTGGATTCTCTGCCCTCACTAGCATGAAAACTAAATACAGGCACAGACTGTGTGGAAAATGATTTAAGACTTAGACGCTCTCCAACATTGCAGAGATATAAGCATCCTTTCAAGCACACCCTTCTCATTAACCTGTGAGTTATTCACAATTTTCAATTAACAAATAAAGTTTTATATGTAAGATGGTTAAATAAAGAGCAAAATTATTGATTATTATTATATGTACCCTGGTCCTATAAGAGCTCTGTCACTTCCCACGAGCCAGATTGTGACAAAAACTCACTCAATCTTATATTTAATAAATGTATCCTATAGTGTGTGTGTGGCAGGCTTACAATGATGGCAAAACACAACATTTGAGAGTGCGCTGACCCTGGTGCTAGAGGGGGTACGTAGCTGGAAGTTGAATGTTTGAAGGGGTACGGGACTACAAAATGTTAGGGAACCATTGATCTACACCAATCCTAACCTTAACCATTAGTGGGGGAAATTGCAAAAACTGACCCAAGATCAGCGTCTAGAGCGGGGTTCTCCAACCCAATTCCTGGAGAGCTACCTTCCTGTAGGTTTTCACTCCAACCCCAGTTGTAACTAACCTGGTTCAGCTCATCAACCAGCTAATTATTAGAATCAGGTGTGCTAGATTAGGGTTGGAGTGAAACCCTACAGGAAGGTAGCTCTCCAGGTACAGGAGGGTAGCAACCCTACAGGAAGGTAGCTCTCCAGGAACAGGGTTGGAGAGAAACCCTACAGGAAGGTAGCTCTCCAGGTACAGGAGGGTAGCAACCCTACAGGAAGGTAGCTCTCCGGGAGCAGGGTTGGAGAGAAACCCTACAGGAAGGTAGCTCTCCAGGTACAGGAAGGTAGCTCTCCAGGAACAGTGTTGGAGAGCCCTGGTCTAGAGGCAACTTCATCCTACACCTTGTTCCAGAACTGCTTACCTGCTGCATGCCTTTCACATCAAGCCTGTCCTCTGCTGGTATGTCTGTGTCATTGCTGCCTTGGGGCTCCTTTGGCATCTGGGGCATGTTGAATGTGGCAAACTTCTCAAACGCTGCTTGGAAGGAGTTTATAGGGGCCAGCGGCAGGGTAGGTTGTTGCTGCTGCTGCTTCTTCCTCTTCTTCTTCTTCTTCTTCTTCTTCTCTCCATTCACCGTCAAGTGCTGTGGGTCTGCCTGGGGGTCGTGTACTGGGGGAGAGAAATAAAAAGGGAAATGTGGAACGTCCCAATTCAATAAGGTAAAAAATAATTATAATAATCGGTGTCCTAATATCTCTGCACCACTTGTTGGTTCTGATACCCATTTGATCTGGTACCTTGCGATATCATGTAGCTCACGTCTAACTCACTTTGGAAGTTTGAAACTGGGATATCAATTAAACTCCTTAATTGACCCGAAATTGAAATGGAATTTCATCCAACTGGTGCCTTGTGAAACATCCACCCCCCTCACTCTGACCTCCTGCTCTTCACCCTAACGACCTCCTCCTGACGCTCACGTTCCTCTCCTGCCTCAATCCTAAACCAAACAGTAGCAAAGACAATGCAAAACTAATCCAAGCCCCTACACCGACCTCTTGTGGCCTTGGCGGCAACGGCGTCCTGCCTCTCCCGTTCTTCCCTCTCCTGGTCCTCTCTCTCCATGGCCTCCAGGGTCTGAAACGCCTCCCGGGCCATCCTCTCATCCCTCTCCTGGCGCCGCTGGGCCTCGCGCTCCTCCACCTGACGCTGGTACTCGGCGGCATCCATCTCAATGCCTTCCTCCGCCAGAACCTTGACCTCCTCCAGTTTCAGCCGCCGCAGCTGCTCCTTCTTCTGTAAAGCTCTGGGGACGGAGGGACGGGGCAAACAGGGACATGAGTGAATGATGACACTTACAGTACTTCACTTGTATTAACACTCAGTACCTCGCTCTTTTACCTGTATTTTACTGTTCAAGTTTCCCCTGTAAAACATTCATGCTTTTAAAAGAGACAAAGAGAAAAAGATGGATAGATAGAAATGTAGGACAAAGAGTGAGAGACCTGAAAGTGAGAGACACTGGGTAGAGTGAAAGGGGAGAGAGCCATAGCCTGGTTCCTCTCTAGGTTTCTTCCTAGGTTCTGGCCTTACTAGGCAGTTTTTCCTAGCCACCGTGCTTCTACACCTGCATTGCCTGCTGTTTGGGGTTTTAGGCTGGTTTTCTGTGCCACACTTTGAGATATCAGCTGATGTAAGATGGGCTTTATAAATACATTTGATTGATTGATTGAGAGGGGAGAGAGCGGAGCGAGTGAGAGGGGAGAGAGTGGGCGGTGTGACTAGCTACACCAATTGGAACACAACCAGAAGCATGGCTGACACTGTTACACAAAAACATTATACACATACACACACAATCCGTGTCTCAAGGCTTAAAAATCATTCTTTAACCTGTCTCCTCCCCTTCATCTACACTGATTGAAGTGGATTTAACAATTGACATCAATAAGGGATCATAGATTTCACCTGGTCAGTCTACGTTATAGAAAGAGCAGGAGTTCCTAATGTTTTGTACACTCAGTGTATATTTATATCTTGGTAGTGAATGTGGTAAGCATGTAGGTATACATGTATCAGGTAGTGTGGGGAGGACGTATACAATTATACTCTTGGACAATGATGCCTTTCATCTTGACGGGTCAATGAAATTCAATTGTAAAGCAAGTGTACTGTCATCTCCCTTTCTCCCCCTGACCTCTGAAGCAGTTTCTGGCGGTAGGTGACCCGGTTGGCCCTCCAGTGCTCCAGTTCAGGGCTGGTCAGGGTGGTGGGTCGCTGGTGGTCCAGCACCATGCCGTCCTTTCCCTGTTTCCACTGGACGTAGCGCTCTGGCTGCAGGCAGCGGACAAACACGTCCATGGAGATCTTCACCATGTCCTTACGACACGTACACTGACCGAGAGGAGAGAGAGAGGGCATTGTGAGTACACACACATATATCAGGTCCTGGGGCTCTGTTCACAAACAGACCCCACAGAGCCCCAGGACAGCAACACAATTAGACCCAACCAAATCATGAGAAAACAAAAAGATCATTACTTGACACATTGGAAAGAATTAAGAAAAAAAACAGAGCAAACTAGAATGCTATTTGGCCCTAAACAGAGAGTACACAGTGGCAGAATACCTGCCCACTGTGACTGACCCAAACTTAAGGAAAGATTTGACTATGTACAGACTCAGTGAGCATAGCCTTGCTATTGAGAAAGGCCGCCGTAGGCAGACATGGCTCTCAAGAGAAGACAGGCTATGTGCACACTGCCCACAAAATGAGGTGGAAACTGAGCTGCACTTCCTAACCTCCTGCCAAATGTATAACCATATTAGAGACACATTTCCCTCAGATTACACAGATCCACAAAGAATTCGAAAACAAATCACATTTTGATAAACTCCCATATCTATTGGCACTGGGGGGAGAGAGAGAGAGCAGTGTGAGTATATCACAGTATACTGGGGGGGAGAGGAGAGAGCAGTGTGAGTATATCACAGTACACGGGGGTGGGGGCAGTTTGACTAGATACACGTACACTGGGGGAGGGAGAGGAAAAAGATGGGAGAGGATAAAGGGGGGAGAGAGAGAGAGAGAAAATAAGGGAAATGGAAAGAGAGCAAGAGAAGATGAAAATAAAAACTAATTTTCTTTCTGTGCCCCGGTTGCTGTATTCCATTTCTGCTTTATTTCCTGAGCTGTGCTGAGAGGCCTTATGTTCAATTACTGGGAACATTCTTCAGGCACGCTGCGCCTCAGACGGAGCCAGGCACAACAAGTGGAGGAGACAGATCGAGAGCAAGAGAGAAACAGAGAGGTGAGGTACTAGAGAGAGAGGGGGGTTTAGTAATAACATCAACAACAAGAGAAAGCCCCTCCCACCGCAAACCAATATCCACACACTACATCTCATCTAGGCAGCACTTGAGGGACGGAATTAAGTGAGGAAGAAACCGGCAGATGAAAGAGTCATCTGGCTACCAGGGTCTGATTGGGGACTTACGTAAAAACATTAACTGGAAGAGGTGAGAGACAGCAAAACACAAACGACCGGGAGATAAATGTGTCTCTTTGCAATGTCGTCTGGGAACAGGGGGCGTGGGAGGGTAGTAGCAGCGCACCAGAGGAAGTAGGAACCAAAAGAAAGTAAAGCCCATTTCTGTCCCATAAAACTTTTAAGGGAAATTGATCAATTTGCCATTGCCGAGAGGGGGTAGGGTACTATGCTTAGATGACTTCATTATCAAATGGAAATGTATAAAATGTCTCCAAAACCAACACGTGACCCCCCCAAGGCCTTCTAACCAATGAGCCCTATAGCCTACTCACTTCATATCCTAATGAAGTTAAATGATTGTAGGAAAACAAAAGACCTTAGGCGAGGTCGCCCCCTATTAGAAAAATATCCACGTTAGGGGAGCGCTAAAAATACCGCCATGTAACCTCACTGGCTCTGACCGTCATCCTTCACTAAATAGGTCTAGACTCTCCGTTACCCATTGGCGGCGGTGCGTGATAAAGCAATCGTCTTTTAAAACATCGCAACGTGATTGTACAACCTATGTGAGAAAAATAGGCTCACTAGAAAGTCCTGTGGCGCTCAGTTGGCAGAGCATACGAAAAATGTATGCACATGTAAAGGACGTCAGGCTGCTCGCTTAACGAGTACCACTTCCTCCTGATTTGACATTTTAGGCTGAGGTGTAAGTTTCACATCCATGTTCTAGAAGCGTGAGAGAGTAGAGAAACTGTGGGAAAATCCAGTTTACAACCGTTAATGAGTCTGCTGTACTGCCTGTCCTCTTGTCTGCAGCAATGGGAGTGTGTCCATTATTCTTATATATTGTTTACCTTTATTTAACTAAGCAAGTCAGTTAAGAACAAATTCTTATTTACAACGACGGCCTAGGAACAGGGGCAGAACCTTGTCAGCTCGGGATTCGATCTGGCAACCTTTCGGTTACAGGCCCAACGCTCTAACCACTAGGCTACCTGCCACCCCAAATAACAGCTAGTGCCATTTGGAGGCTCACAGACACTCCCAGAGAAACAGTAGAAAAACTGGATTCATTTAAACTTCATTTTGAGTTATTGAGCTAAACCGAGCGGGTGGAGGAACTACTGAGGTCCTGAGGACAGCTGCTTAACGAATGCTAACATGTCCATGCATATTGCATAAGGAAGCAGTCATCTGCATTCACACCTGCCACCAAAGAAAAGGATGCAGGTTTACTGAGTGTGTCTAACATGGGTGATACACAGGAACACAAAGTGGTGAGGACAGGCATCTGCAATAAGGGGCTTTAGTGGTCAGCTAGGACAGGCTCCTGCAATAAGAGCCTTTAGTGGTCAGCTAGGACAGGCTCCTGCAATAAGAGCCTTTAGTGGTCAGCTAGGACAGGCTCCTGCAATAAGAGCCTTTAGTGGTCAGCTAGGACAGGCTCCTGCAATAAGAGCCTTTAGTGGTCAGCTAGGACAGGCTCCTGCAATAAGAGCCTTTAGTGGTCAGCTAGGACAGGCTCCTGCAATAAGAGCCTTTAGTGGTCAGCTAGGAAAGGCTCCTGCAATAAGAGCCTTTAGTGGTCAGCTAGGACAGGCTCCTGCAATAAGAGCCTTTAGTGGTCAGCTAGGACAGGCTCCTGCAATAAGAGCCTTTAGTGGTCAGCTAGGACAGGCTCCTGCAATAAGAGGCTTTAGTGGTCAGCTAGGACAGGCTCCTGCAATAAGAGCCTTTAGTGGTCAGCTAGGAAAGGCTCCTGCAATAAGAGGCTTTAGTGGTTGGCTAGGACAGGCATCTGCAATAAGGGGCTTTAGTGGTTGGCTAGGACAGGCATCTGAGCGCAAACTTGAATGTTGTGAAAATTCTGGCGAGTAATTACTGTGAACACTGAGACTGTACCCGCTTTAAGTTAGTTTTAACAGTGGTCAATTAGCCTACTGTGGCTATTTGATCATAATGTAGGCCTACCAGAGTGGCCTCCCATCAAAAACAATGGAGAAAATGTACCCCATAACATTTTAACATGGAAATAGCTGTTCTATCATTCAGCCTGCAGTAACAGCCAATTTGTGGTGTTCAATGTAGGCCTGAGACAAAACATGCAGGACTTGACATGAACCTGTTTATCCACTTGTCCTTCAGACAAGGAGGTGACTGAACATGTTGTTGTTTGATGCAAGAAACCCCTTGACAAAATAAAATGCTTTATTAATCTCATACCATTACTACAGAGATTCAGACAAATTATGCTACCTGCTGCCTATTGGCTATTTAGCTTATTCAAGTCTGTCTCAAAATACAACACTGCCCCTTTATGACAAAACAAAACTCTTCACCTGACTGTCTTTTAAAAGATGTCTAGAAATACACACGTTGTGCTCTTGTAGGAAGCAACCACTCCCCTATTGCTGACTACTAGTGATCTATAACTGGGCTAATAACTCACTAACTAGCAAAAGATATGAACAAAATGTACACACGTCACTACATGCAGCTCTCGCTTTGATCTCACAACAAGCTCATCTACTCACGCTGTAAAGTGAATAGCACAGATCCATATATGGCAATGGTCTATTAGTGATTATAAACTGGGTGGTTTGAGCCCTGAATGCTTATTGGCTGACAGCCGTGGTATATCAGACCGTATACCACGGGTATGACAAAACATTTATTTTTACTGCTCTAATTACGGTGGTAACCAGTTTATAATAGCAGTAAGGCACCTCGGGGGTTTGTGGTATCTGGCCAATATACCACGGCTAAGGGCTGTATCCAGGCACTCTGCCTTGCGTAAAAACACCCCTTAGCATATTGGCCATACACCATACCCCCTCAGGCCTTATTGCTTTAATTGGCCTACCGAAGCTCTGATTGGTTAAGGCGCACCGGTCTGTGTAGAGTACAGGCCTGAGTGGTGCCTGTCAACGCAATAGAATCCTACTCCGATGCGTTCTGCCTACAACAAACTCTCTTGCATAGTTAATTTAGTTTTGGTAGGTTGCATTGAAAGTAGCTAATTGCGTTGATTCGATCACAAGTCCCACAGTAAAGGGAAACTTTGATAGTGTTAACTAAAGGGGGAATCTCTAGAACGTTCAATCTCGTGCTTCTCTGCATGGGCTGATATTTATTCTGCGAGGCAATCCCAGGGGGAGCTGTGCATGAGGGAAGATTGCCTGTAGCGCCCACACACTCGTGGAATGCACACACACACAATAATAATATCGTAGCCTTCATCATCTTCAGAACTCCTCATCAAAGCCCATCAGCTCTAACCCAAACAAACAAGCGTACACAAACAAATATCACTACTCGGCGAGTGAATCATCTGCAATTCACTTTGATAGATGAAAAGGAAGAGAATTGGGTCTGTGGCTGTGTGGTGTGTGTGTCCAGTTCTGAGTCACCAACAGCCAGATGGAATGGAATTTAATCTTCTATTCAGTGTGATGAAAATTCTCTCACAACACCCAATGTTTTGGCCCATACTGAACTGTGAACTGTAATGTACTTTCTCACCTGAAGTTTAGCCTAGATCAGGGTTTCTCAACTCCGGTCTTCGAGTATCTCCAATAGCACACATTTTTGTTGTAGCCCCAGACAAACATATACAATTCAACTCATCAAGGGCTTGATGATAAGTTGATAAGTTGAATCAGATGAGCTTGTCCAGGGCTACGATAAAAATGTGTTCACTCAAGGAGTGGAGTTGAGAAACAATGACCTATCTAGATGACATATTCCTGTGTGCTAGTCAGGGAGGTAAGAGAGGAACAATGTTCAGATATGATGAAAAGCAGTTAGGCACATTACACTTCATAGAATTGTACTACTACTACTGAGTTGTTGTACTACTACTACTACAGAGTTGTACTACTACTACAGAGTTGTACTACTACTACAGAGTTGTACTACTACTACAGAGTTGTACTACTACTACTGAGTTGTTGTACTACTACTACAGAGTTGTACTACTACTACAGAGTTGTACTACTACTACAGAGTTGTACTACTACTACTGAGTTGTTGTACTACTACTACAGAGTTGTACTACTACTACAGAGTTGTACTACTACAGAGTTGTACTACTACAGAGTTGTACTACTACTACAGAGTTGTACTACTACTACAGAGTTGTACTACTACTACAGAGTTGTACTACTACTACAGAGTTGTACTACTACTACAGAGTTGTACTACTACAGCAGCATTGTACTTCTGCTACTAATACTACTACAGCAGCATTGTACTTCTGCTACTAATACTACTACAGCAGCATTGTACTTCTGCTACTAATACTACTACAGCAGCATTGTACTACTGCTACTAGAGCAGCATTGTACTACTACCAGTGGTGGAAAAAGTACCCAATTGTCATACTTGAGTAAAAGTAAAAATACCTTCATAGAAAATTACTCAAGTAAAAGGGAAAGTCACCTATTAAAATTCTACTTGAATAAAAGTATTTGGTTTGAAATATACTTAAGTATCAAATGGAAAAGTACAAGTATAAATTATTTCAAATTCCTTACATTAAGCAAACTAGACCTCAACATTTTATTTTTTTACAGATAGCCAGGGGCACTCTCTGACACTTTGACATCCTTTACAAATGAAGCATGTACAGTGGCAAGAAAAAAATTGTGAACCCTTTGGAATTATCTGGATTTCTGCAAAAAATTGGGTCATAAAATTAGATCTGGTCTTCATCTAAGACAAACAGTCTGCTTAAACTAATAACACACACACATTATTGTATTTTTCTTGTCTATATTGAATACATAATTTAAACATTCCCAGTGTAGGTTGGGAAACGTATGTGAACCACTAGGCTAATGACTTCTCCAAAAGCTAATTGGAGTCAGGGGTCAGCTAACCTGGAGTACAATCATTGAGATGCGATTGGAGATGTTGGTTAGAGCTGTCCTGCCCTTTAAAAAAAAAATCACAAAATTTGAGTTTTCTATTCACAAGAAGCATTGCCTGATTTGAACCATGCCTCGAACAAAAGAGATCTCAGAAGACCCAAGATTAAGAATTGTTGACTTGCATAAAGCTGGAAAGGGTTACAAAAGTATCTATAAAAGCCTTGATGTAGACAAATTGTCTATAAAATGGAGAAAGTTCAGCACTGTTGCTACTCTCCCTAGGAGTGGCCGTCCTGCAAAGATAACTGCAAGAGCACAGAGCAGAATTCTCAATGAGGTTAAGAAGAATCCTAGAGTGTCAGCTAAAGAATTACAGAAATCTCTGGAACATGCCAACATGGGAGGACACCACGGATGAAGCCACTGCTGTCCAAAAAAAACATTGCTGCACATCTGAAGTTCACAAAAGAGCATATGGATGTTCCACAGCGCTACTGGCAAAATATTCTGTGGACAGATGAAACTAAAGTGGAGTTGTTTGGAAGGAACACACAACAATATGTGTTGAGAAAAAAAGGCACAGCACACCAACATCAAAACCTCGTCCCAACTGTAAAGTATGGTGGAGGGAGCATCACGGTTTGGAGCTGCTTTGCTGCCTCAGGCCCTGGACAGCTTGCCATTATCGACGGGAAAAATGAATTCCTAAGTTTATCAAGACATTTTGCAGGAGAATGTCAGGCTATCTGTCCACCAATTGAAGCTCAACAGAAGTTGGGTGATGCAACAGGACAACGACCCAAAACTACATAAATAAATCAACAACAGAATGGCTTCAACAGAAGAAAATACGCCTTCTGGAGTGCCCAGTCAGAGTCCCGACCTCAACCCGATTTAAAATGCTGTGGCATGACTTGGAGAGTGGTTCACACCAGACAACCTAAGAATATTGCTTAACTGAAACAGTTTTGTACAGAGGAATGGTCCAAAATTCCTCCTGACTGTTGTGCAGGTCTGATCTGCAACTACAGAAAATGTTTGGTTGAGGTTATTGCTGCCAAAGGAGCCTCAACCAGTTATTAAATCCAAGGGTTCACATAATTTCCCCACCCTGCACTGTGAATGTTTACACGGTGTGTTCAATAAAGACATGAAACTCCCGGGTGGCGCAGTGGTCTAGGGCACTGCATCGCAGTGCTAGCTGCGCCACCAGAGTCTCTGGGTTCGCGCCCAGGCTCTGTCGCAGCCGGCCGCAACCGGGAGGTCCGTGGGGCGACGCACAATTGGCATAGCGTCGTCCGGGTTAGGGAGGGTTTGGCCGGTAGGGATATCCTTGTCTCAGTATGTAAAATGTAATAAAATGTATGCACTCTACTGTAAGTCGCTCTGGATAAGAGCGTCTGCTAAATGACTAAAATGTCATGTAAAATGTAAAACGTATAATTGTTTGTTATTAGTTTAAGCAGACTGTGTTTGTCTTTTGTTGTGACTTAGATGAAGATCAGATCAAATTTGATGACCAATTTATGCAGAAATACAGGTAATTCCAAAGAGTTCACATACTTTTTCTTGCCACTGTATTTAGTGAGTCCGTCAGATCAGAAGCAGTAGCGATGACCAGGGATGTTCTCTTGATAAGTGTGGGAATTAGACCTTTTTCCTGTTATGCTAAGCATTCAAAATGTAAGTATTTTGGGTGTCAGGGAAAATGTATGGAGTAAAAAAGTACATCATTCTCTTTAGGAATGTAGTGAAGTAAAAGTTATTTAAATATAAATAGTAAAGTACAGATACTCAAAAAAAACTACTTAAGTAAAGATACTTGAAAGTATTTCACAGGTTGAAAAGCATTAAACATTTATGGCAATTTAGCTAGCTTGCTTGCAGTTGCTAGCTAATTTGTCCTATTTAGCTAGCTTACTATTGCTAGCTAATTTGTCCTGGGATATAAACATTGAGTTGGTATTTTACCTGAAATGCACAAGGTCCTCTACTCCACCAATTAATCCACACATAAAACGGTCAACCGAATCAATTCTAGTCATCTCTCCTCCTTCCAGGCTTTTTCCCTCTTTGTACTTTATATGCTGATTGGCATCCAACTTTCATAATAAGGTGTATTACCACAACGACCGACCGACCGACCTCAGTTCATCTTTCAATCACCCACGTGGGTATAACCAATAAGGAGATGGCACGTGGGTATCTGGTTTAATAAACCAATGAGGAGATGGGAGAGGCAGGACATGCACCGCGTTCAGCGACACAAATAGAACTGACTTCTTTTTTAGCGCTTGGCAACGCAGACGCTCGTTGGCGAGCATTGTGGGTGCAATGAATGAATATCGTGTACATTTATTTTGCAACGCTCGCACACGCGATGCAAACGGTGTGGTCAGCATGTAAGAGACTGCAGGGGAACAATTGAAAACAAGGAGACCACATCTGTAATTAGTAGGCGTCAGCAGATAGATGTGTCAGCTAATAGAACCTCTGAGCTCTAGTAGACAGGAGACTAGCAACAAGCCACACAGCCCAAAGTGACAGATCCAGCTCAAAGGACCATCTTTCCCTGTGGCATCAAGAGGAAGTGAATAGGGCTTGGCAGAAAGAGGGAGGTTCCCAAGCTGTTCTTTCTTTATTTCCCATTGTCTGGCACTTACAGGAGCCGCCTGTCAATGTGCTGACACAAAATGGAGGGCAAGCGGCAAAACCAACCAATGAATCTCTGAGATTCAGATAGAACTCTTGAGGGGGATCTCCCTGGCCAGTGGATTGGGTTCAGACTTGAGAGGGGCAGGGGGCGAGCGGATTAAACGAAAAACACCATCATGCCAGCTGTATTTCTGTATTTTGAAAGTTCCATATCTTGAAAACTTGATTGCTGACAGGCAAAACATTTTTGGGATTATGTCAACAATGGACTAAATAGTTTTTGGGTGACGTTTTCCTTTAAATGCATCAGAGACTGTGGGAAATAGAGGGGCTTCCAGTGGCCCTGAGAGCAGCACACTGAACTCACAACCTCATAAATCTGACATGCAGCCAAGCAGAGACAGGGTGTGTGCACATGTGTGTTTTTTTGTGTAACCCTTACAGGTGAAAGGCCTGGTCCAAAAACTATTCACAGCAGTTTGCCCTCCGGGACAGGAGATAAAGACATGAAACGAAAATGAAGCGGAACACAGACGAGAGGGAGAAACAGGCGACGTGAGACAGCTTAAAAAGACACAGGTTAACACACAACACACAAACAAGGCACCCCAATGACTTCTTGCTCCAGGCCTAAAACAGTTTGTGTAAGCAAACTGTGGAAATGGTATTCAAAGAATGAATTGCATGGTTGTGTAAGAGGATATGGGTAGCATGTGTGACCACTGGGTTTAATCTTCGCTATAGTGTTGTGTGTTGGTAGGGGGCACTTTTGTTTCCATATGGTTTACTGTGCATTGACCCACCTGTGTTGCCATCTTGCCGTAGTCAATCCAGCGCAGGGTGGCAAAGTTGGTGGACTCGGCGCAGTTGAAGCCGTGGTTGAAACCGGCGTGGTAGCCATAAGGAAAGGTGACCATAAACTCGCCTTCTTCCTGAGTGATCTGGAGATAGCAAGAGTTCAAAGGTTAAATGTTCCTCTGTGATGTTGTGACAGAGTATCAAATCAACAGGATACAGTCATATAATCTACATGTTACTTACTGATCAATATATAAATATTCTGTTTCGGGTTTGGATGACTGACCCTGAATACAGTAAACAGCTGCATAAAAAGTGAAGTCAAACATTAAAATGTACATTAACTGACTGAGCATTAATGGTCAACAGAACCAGTGCAGTACAAGCAGTATGCAAAGCTCATCAAATGTTGTATCTATATTGCATAAGCAAACATTTTGTTATTAAACCGGCTTTTGATGGGCAGAGATGAGCAAAACTATGCCAAAATGATGAAGTAATTTACATTTAAGGCAATGAAACTCTGCCTCGGATGGAAGGATTTGGCAAAAACAGGGTCTTCGCAACCCCTGAAACCCAGCCATGGGAACAAAAACAGATGCTAGCTCTTAATATCCACAATCATTAAGCACTGATGGGAAGGGTGATTTGCTTCTTTTTTTTTTTTTTTTTTTAAACTCACCCTTCCTTCCTCCATCCATCTTTCCCTCACTTGAGCTGCCTGGTGGCTACTTCTCCTAGAGAACCAGTCCCGGCGATACATGCGTAATTAGACAAGCCAGCAAGCATGGCACAAGAAATCAGCCAGTCCGTGCAAATTAAGATTCATTTGATTGCGTTTCGTTCCAAGGCAGAACTAGGGCCATCATTTACTGAGAGCTCGGGAGGGTGAAGACAGTTCACCGGAATTGTCTGCATCTCTTGGATATTAAGCCTGACAAATTATTTGGCGGTTTTTATTTTGACACTCCTAGTTTTCTGTGGCTGCCCGAACATTAAAATGTCTACGTCTATTACGTGAGGTTCATTGGCAATCCCTGACAGAATTAGTAAGTCGCTAGATTTCTACAGCTGAACTTCAAATACGCTGTACGTTTTGGGCCCTTGATCTGAAGACCCTCTTCATCAAGTCACCTCACCCCTGGGTCGGCAGGTAGTGGGTCGGTGGGTCGGCAGGTAGCCTAGTGGTTAGAGCGTTGGGCCAGTAACGGAAAGGTTGCTAGATCAATGTAACTAAGACTCAATCCCAATCATTATTTACTGTGAAGTGAAGCTATGGTCTTTAAGTAAAGACGCCATCAATCTCATTATCAATCTTTCAATGCTGTGTGTCGTCTGCTCGCGCGCGCTGCGTGTTCACGTCATCATCCCCCCCTCCATTCACTCCTCCCCTGTCATCAGTCCCAGAGGTTGGTTGGAGAGCAGCCACACTCACAACAACTTCAGCATGTCTACTGACCCAGACTCCATCATCTAAAAGAGCCATTAGCCTCCACTTCAGTCAGCGAAGGCAGGCTGTCATTCACCCCGTTCATTTCTATCAGCGGTCGGTGCTAGAGTCAGCTAGAGTCACAAGGGTGTGTCCCCTATGAGCCCTGGTCAAAAGTAGTGCACTTTTATAGGGAATAGTGTTCCATTTAGGAAGCAACCATATGCAGCACAGGGCTATCGTCTCCTTTCACCGGTTGAAGGATTTCAATTGTGCTTCAGCAAAGGGTTCCATTCAGAAGGGTTATTACTAAAACTGCCGTTGGTGGTCAAGTGGCTCCTTTCTGAGAGCTGTTAACAGGCTGCCAGTGGTAATGTGATGACAAATGAGTTGAATTGCATTACCGGAAATATCCGTCAAACATAGATGGTTAAAATGAGAAGTGTTAGAGGTCTGTTATTGGTTAAATGTGCATGTATGACATTAATCAAATGGATGAGGTTACTTCCTTTATTTCTATATATATATATATATATATATATATAATCCCTCACAGAACAGTGTTGCTATAAAAACTTCAGAGCCCTAAGGCTGTATGTGCCAAGGCGTCTCAGAGTAGGGTGCTGCAGTGTTCAATTTGGCATCCATTTTAGTCTTTGACTAAAATATCTTTTAGTCTTAGTCACATTTCAGTCATTTCATCCATAGTTTTAGCTATTATCAGTCGACTAAAACTCTGGACAATTCTTGTCTATTTTTAGTCGCAGTCATTTTAGTCAAATATTAGTCAGTTCATTTCCATGTGCACATTAAGATAGACCTATTTGAACCAGACTATCCACTCATACAGTATAGTTGACACATTGCTATTGTGGCAGATTGTAACCAATGGCAGCCATGATTTACAATATAGGCTACATATTAAACAATTTAGACATGAAGCGATTTTCTCCCCATCACAACCTTAGGATGGGGGGGATAGGGATGTGATATAAAATAGGGATATTTTTTCCATGGCAAAAATTAAAAGATCGGAAAGATCAGAAAGCACAACTGAAAGACGTTAATTCCGCCAATTAAATATTCTGCAAAGGCATGCTTATGATTGGAAAAAATATTTGAGAAGAAGCTTCGTGTTAAATTTGATGTTCATTAATATCACATGGAATTCTCATCACATTTGTCGAAAATGAAAACTCATTTGTTATTCATCGTTTTTTTCCTTCCGGACATCTCGTCTCATTATTGTCATTCATTTGTGTCAGGAAAAATGGGTTGTTGACTAATATTTTTCATCAGTTATTGTCGACGAAATGAACACTGGGGTGCTGATCGCCACCTGATCCTAGATCAGCACCTCTATTCTGAGTAGGGATGTAACAAATTGACTATTGTTCTTAACGTTTAAACTGCCATTTCTTGATTCTTCTTTAAAACTATAAAACAAATTCATTTAATTCCCATTCAACTTCTCAAAGTATTGCCATGCAGGACTTCGCTGCTGTCGCCTGCCTTTCCCTGACATTTTTCCAACTGTTAAAGATTATGACCTGGTGGGTAGAGTCGACTACCAAATAATTGATTGGTCGACTCCTTGCACGTGGACAGACAGGACAGCCACCAGACAGACAGTCAGAACCGTGCACTGAGCCTATTTATCAGTATAGACAGGTCAGCCACCAGGCAGTCAGAACCGTGCACTAGGCCTATCTATCAGTATAGACAGGTCAGCCACCAGGCAGACAGTCAGAACCGTGCACTAGGCCTATCTATCAGTATAGACAGGTCAGCCACCAGGCAGACAGTCAGAACCGTGCACTAGGTCCATCTATCAGTATAGACAGGTCAGCCACCAGGCAGACAGAACCGGGCACTAGGTCCATCTATCAGTATAGACAGGTCAGCCACCAGGCAGACAGTCAGAACCGTGCACTAGGTCCATCTATCAGTATAGACAGGTCAGCCACCAGGCAGACAGAACCGGGCACTAGGTCCATCTATCAGTATAGACAGGTCAGCCACCAGGCAGACAGAACCGGGCACTAGGTCCATCTATCAGTATAGACAGGTCAGCCACCAGACAGACAGTCAGAACCGTGCACTAGGTCTATCTATCAGTATAGACAGGTCAGCCACCAGACAGACAGTCAGAACCGTGCACTAGGTCTATCTATCAGTATAGACAGGTCAGCCACCAGACAGTCAGAACCGTGCACTAGGTCTATCTATCAGTATAGACAGGTCAGCCACCAGGCAGACAGTCAGAACCGTGCACTAGGTCTGTTTATCAGTATAGACAGGTCAGCCACCAGGCAGACAGTCAGAACCGTGCACTGGGTCTATCTATCAGTATAGACAGGTCAGCCACCAGACAGTCAGAACCGTGCACTGGGTCTATCTATCAGTATAGACAGGTCAGCCACCAGACAGTCAGAACCGTGCACTGGGTCTATCTATCAGTATAGACAGGTCAGACACCAGACAGACAGTCAGAACCGTGCACTAGGTCTATCTATCAGTATAGACAGGTCAGCCACCAGACAGACAGTCAGAACCGTGCACTAGGTCTATCTATCAGTATAGACAGGTCAGCCACCAGACAGTCAGAACCGTGCACTAGGTCTATCTATCAGTATAGACAGGTCAGCCACCAGGCAGACAGTCAGAACCGTGCACTAGGTCTGTTTATCAGTATAGACAGGTCAGCCACCAGGCAGACAGTCAGAACCGTGCACTAGGTCTGTTTATCAGTATAGACAGGTCAGCCACCAGGCAGACAGTCAGAACCGTGCACTAGGTCTGTTTATCAGTATAGACAGGTCAGCCACCAGGCAGACAGAACCGGGCACTAGGTCTATCTATCAGTATAGACAGGTCAGCCACCAGACAGACAGTCAGAACCGTGCACTAGGTCTATCTATCAGTATAGACAGGTCAGCCACCAGACAGACAGAACCGTGAACTAGGTCTATTTATCAGTATAGACAGGTCAGACACCAGACAGACAGTCAGAACCGTGCACTAGGTCTATCTATCAGTATAGACAGGTCAGCCACCAGACAGACAGAACCGTGAACTAGGTCTATTTATCGACAATCGAAAGCTGCATCTCGCAATGGAATGCTGCATCTCGCAATTTTTTGGCTTGTAATGTCTCGCAACTTCAGTAAAGCTGAGCACATCATCAAAAAATAGGCTTGGATATTGAGATGAGCAAGATGAAACACTGCATGAGTTTGCGTCATGCTGTTCACAGTGTGGTAGCCAGGGCACCCAAAGAACTGACAAGTTGAGCTTCACGCTTGAATGCTCTTTGTTGTTGTCCAACTTAACCCACTATGAGGTTTCCTTTCTGCATCTACCCCAAAAATAAATATAAAACATTCTTAACATTAAGAATCCCAATTTCATTTAAAAGTTTTAACGTTCACACCCGTAATACTGAGATGCTTTATAAAAACGGACACAGGCTTTCTCCAGACCTCAGCCCCCCCCAGACCTCAGTCCCCCCCAGACCTCAGTCCCCCCCAGACCTCAGTCCCCCCCAGACCTCAGTCCCCCCCAGACCTCAGTCACCACCCCGGGTCTTCCTGCCACTGCTCGTTCTACTACCTACCCTGTCGAAGGGGATGCTGTACTTCTTCAGTATGGACGGGGAGATGAGAGTCATCTTGTGGCGGAGGAAGGCGTCACAGCCCTGGGAACTGCCTGGGAAGAAACCTGCAGGTGGGGGAACACACAAAAACACCACATTGCTAAATTGCCTCCCGTTGCCTGAATCCACTTGTTGTGGCATCCATACTAGTGAAACGTGTTCTGCATGTGAAATGTGGCATGTTTCCCAAGGGAAATTGTAACATTTAAAACCTCAAACAATACACTATAACTTTGTCATCGGTTTCCTGCTTAAAACGACTACATAACCCCACTCCCGGGGAGTAAGTAAGCCACAGGAGGGAGGTTTGGCTTCTTACAGACAGAGACATTGCAGTACAGGCTTACGCTCTCCATCCAAATGGGAGATATAACAGGTGGTTATCAGTAAAGAGCTCTCCCCTCTGTCAGACGGAAAATGTGGGGGTCACAGCGCTCTGAACAACATGCAGTGCACGCCCAGAAAGCCTTTAATTATCATAATTTCCTTGGTCCCACAATCCTTCCCTTCGTGCCGGACCCCGGGTCACCGCCAACGGGTCACCGGGCCAGGCTGCACGGCAAGCCAAACTGAAGAGTGAGAAACTTTTGTTGACACATAGGAACATACCTCCGCCGACCAGTGTCAAATGGCGCATGGTGATATCATATAAAGTACTTGAGAGCTTGTGCCAGCAGTGTCATGACACCATTTTCTTTTTTCAAACTTGTGAAAGCATGCGAGTGGGCGGTTATTTTCTGCACCACACCATTTCATCTTTCTTTGTCTTAAAAAAAAAAATGTATAGACTTCTACGGCCCATTTGTCGCCTTTTCTACACAGACTTCTCAGGGCGAGAGGTGGCTGTCGCCTAAACAAAAACTAATCTCAATCATGTGCAAAACCTTCACCTCTTTCTTTATCGCCCCTCTTCAGAGGAATACAATTAATTTCACAGCCAGAGTCTCAAAGACCAGAGCCTCCTCTTCAAAAACAAACCAGCATCTCTCGTATATCATTAGTGTCTGAGGCCTTCAACTTACTAGAAAAGAGGGAAAGAGATCTGTTTCTCTGTCTCTCGCTCTCTCACACACCTCTGACGAGCCGTCTGTGCCTCAAAGAATGGGAGACCGTTTGCCCAGTTAAACTTTAATGTAACTGACAGTATAATCGAGGCCCATTTCAAACTTCATTTTCATTGCATTGTTTCAGAGCCTGTTGGTCTCAGATGCTCTTTCTCTGGCGGCTGCTGCGTGAGCTGATAAAGGTGAATAATGTGCTGGCGGAGCCCGTGTATTAATCCCCATTCAAATGCAGCTGGCAGTGTGAAACTCTCCCCGGGGCAATATTAACTAAGCTTCATTTTGCTCTTTGAGTTTGAGATGAAGTTCTCTCTCCTAAATGATTTTTCTAAGAGATTTCAAATGGGAATTTCTCCATTCTGATTGTTTTATACTGTTCAATCAAACTTCAACCAAAAATATCAATTTCTGCATTCCCTGCACTCATTTGAGATAATTTCCACACTGCCACTTAGAGCTGCACGATATGGGCAAAAAAAAACTAAGCTTTAAACTTGGGTGAATTGTTGGAATCATGGATGTAGAATGATTATTAATAGTATATGATAGTGGGCACTTTGAACACAGTGTTGTTTGACATGAGAACGAAAGAAAAAGCCAGGCAGGAGCTATTGTGACAGGTTTGGAACCAAAGGGTTGGTCAGTGTTTTCTAGGGGACCCTATAACCTTTGGCTACATTGAATGTTCTCTTAGCTATTACATGCAGCTAACATATTCATGCTTCACCTATTCCTCTTTGATTTATAAGACACTGTTGCACAAACACGCTGATTTAGGTCTACACCATCACTGGTATCAGGCTGCATTAGCTAGCTATGTTTGTGCTAACTCAGAGACAACATAGCTATTAGCATTAGCTAATTAGCAGCTAAAACTATTTATTTTAGCCACAACTTGCTTAGAAAAGACAAACTAGCTGTTTGAAGACAGTAAGATACAAACTAATAGCATAATTATAGAACGGTTGTGGATTTATATTAAGAAGCAAAGTGGAAATCAGCATGTGCTGCATTGACTATGCAGACTGAACGCAAGTTGTCTCATGATCGAGCAACAAAAACTGTGCTCCTTGAGTGACAGGGGGCAGGCCTCGGTCTGTGTGAAAAGCGGCATGGAAATAGAGAAACTAAATAAACGGACTCTACACACGGCAGAGTCGCGTATCACAATTAGCAAACCAAACACTAAAATACCATTATAGAATGTAAAGTAAAAACTTAAACCGTTCTGTGACGGTATATTAGTAAAACATGGTCAGCCTAAGTGTGCATGAGGATCTGGAGTAGTCTTACCTTGAGCCAGCCTCTCCAGCCTTCTCCCGTGCTCAGGTGGGATGGCATACCTGAATGGAGGGAACGAGAAAGAGAAAATGAAGTGGACTAAAGAAGAGAAGGAGAAATTACAGTTTAAGGATCTAAATGCTTAGTACTCTGGTCAAAGTCCTCTTTACACACACACACTTAACTGGGCTAATATCCCAAACATGAAAGGTAATTCATCAGACCATCTTTGAGAAATCAAATGACGAGGACTTTGTAGTTGTCTTTGTAGTGCTCTTTCCCCATTTCAAATGAAATCATCAGAAAACAAGGCAAAGAGAGAAGAGCTAAATCTCTCTCTCTGTCCACATTAGAGAGCCAGAGCTTTTATTGCATTTGTTATTACAACAATTATTTACTCCAGTTTAGAGAACGCTTAACCCCTCAGAGACCTCTGTATGACGCACCATGTACAAAATCTGCACCTCAACCTCCCTCTGGCCAAAAGCTTGTCTAAGTGATCAGAATAGAAAGGCAGATTATGGAGTCTATGGTGACTGAGTGCAGCTGTGTTAGACTGCCACCAGGTGGGCGTAGAGGGGAGTGCATGATCATTAGTTGTAGGTAAAGAAGAAGGCCAACTTGCAGGTTTGTCTCAATATTACAGTGTGTGTGTGTGTGTGTGTGTGTGTGTGTGTGATTGCAGTACCAAACATTTTAGAACAGCTACTCATTCCAGGGTTTTTCTTTATTTTTACTATTTTCTACATTGTAGAATAATAGAAGATTTCAAAACGATAAACACATATGGAGTCATGTAGTACTACATGATTCCATGTGTTATTTCATAGTTTTGATGTCCTCATTATTATTCTACAATGTAGAAAATAGTAAAAATAAAGAAAAACCCTGGAATGAGTAGATGTTCTAAAACTTTTGACTGGTACTGTTTGTAAATAAGGTATTTCTGTTTTGAATTTTTTTCTAAAAACCTTTTTTGCTTTGTCATTATGGGGTATTGTGTGTAGATTGAGTATTTTTTATTTAATACGTTTTAGAATATTGCTGTATCGGAACAAAATGTGGAAAAAGGGAAGCGGTGTGAATACTTTCCGAATGCACTGTAGATCAATGTTTTTTCTGTGATCGAATTAACATTATATCCGCCCATTCTCAATGCAACAAACCAAAACAAATCTAACTTTGCCAGATTGAGCCTGTGATTTTTATGAAGGCAGAGCCAGAGCGCAACGCAGTAGAATAATATTGGTGGCGGTAGCCCACAAGCAGTCTTTCAATCAGCCACGAGTGAATACGCTTTTCAAAATCAGGGGACAGAGCCGCACGTGTGCATATTTGTTGATATTATTTGCTAGTTAGCGAGTTACCAGCCCAGTTATAGATAAGTATAGGTCAGCAAATGGGGTGTTACTGCTTCCTACAAGAGCGCAAAACATGTAGGCTACATTTCAAGCTGTCTTTGAAAAGCTAGTCCTGTAAAAAATCTTATGTCTTAAAGGGGCAGTGTTGTATTTTGAGACGGGCTTGATAAGCAAATATGCAGAGGGATAGTCTAATTATCTGTAATGTTCATGGTTTTGGTTCAATTTGTAACAAAGAGGGCATTTTCATAGACTGACTTGAAAGCCAGATTAGTGACTATTGCAACAACAACAAATCCAGGTTCAACTATTTTGATGAAAATAATTAGTTGGTCTTATAGTTGTGAAAGACTTGCATTTACACCAAGTATGAATTTTATAAGCCATGAATTCATTTGATTATTCGTGACTGTTTGAAATGTGGTGTGTTGACCTTTAATTGTGCAACAAAGCTTAGAGTAAATTGTAAAAAATATATAAATAATCAAGATAAGATTGTTTTATTCACTGCTTTAGCACACTGCCCACCCGGATGTCCTAGCCGTGTCTTAATCCTGGCTTAGGAAGGCCACCAAAAACCCTGAAATTTCCATCCCTAACTATAACCACCACCAAGATAGAACTGCCAAAGGGGGCGGAGTTGCAATCGACTGCAGAGATAGCCTGCAGAGTTCTGTCTTACTATCCAGGTCTGTACCCAAACAATTCGAGCTTCTACTTCTAAAAATTCCCCTTTCCAGAAACAAGTCTCTCACTGTTGCCGCTTGCTATAGACCACCTTCTGCCCTGGACACCATATGTGAATTGATTGACTCCCATCTATCTTCAGAGCTCGTGCTGCTCGGTGACCTAAACTGGGACATGCTTAACTTCTCTAAGATAGGGGGCAGCATTTTCACGTTTGGATGAAAAGCATACCCAAATTCAACTGCTAGCTACTCATCCCCAGAAGATAATATATGCATATTATTAGTAGATTTGGATAGAAAACACTGACGTTTCTAAAACTGTTTGAATCATGTCTGTGAGTATAACAGAACTTATTTAGCAGGCGAAACCCAGAGGACAAACCATTCAGATTTTTTTTTTTTGAGGTCACTCTCTTTTCAATGAGTTTTAATTGGGAATCCAGAATTCTAAGGAACCTTCTTGCAGTTCCTACCACTTCCACTGGATGTCAACAGTCTTTAGAAATTGGTTGGGGTTTTTTCCTTTGTGTAATGAAGAAGTAGCCCTGTTCAGAACGAGGGTCGAGTGAAGTGTACTGTTTGTTAGAGGCGCGTGACCAGAAAGCTAGCTACAGTTTGTTTTAATCCTGTATTGAACACAGATCGTCCTGTCTTCAATTTTGATCGATTATTTACGTAAAAAAATACCTATAATTTTATTACAAAGGTAGTTTGAAATGTTTTGGCAAAGTTTACAGGTAACCTTCGAGATATTTTGTAGTCACGTTGAGCAAGTAGGAACCTGTGTTTTTCTGGATCAAATGCGCCAAATAAATGGACATTTTGGACATATATAGACGGAATTAAATCGAACAAAAGGACCATTTGTGAAGTTTATGGGACATATTGGAGTGCCAACAACAGAAGCTCGTCAAAGGTAAGGCATGAATTATATGTTTATTTCTGCATTTTGTGTCGCGCCTGCAGGGTTGAAATATACTTCTCTCTCTTTGTTTACTATGGTGCCATCTTCAGATAATAGCATCGTTTGCTTTCGCCGAAAATCCTATTTGAATTCTGACACGTTGGCTGGATTCACAACCAGTGTAGCTTTAATTTGGTATCTTTCATGTGTGATTTAATGAAAGTTAGATTTTTATAGTAATTTATTTGAATTTGGCGCTCTGCATTTTCTCTGGCTTTTGGCCAAGTGAGACAGTAGCGTCCTGCCTAAACTCAGATTTTTGGATATAAATATGAACTTTACCGAACAAAAACATACATGTATTGTGTAACATGAAGTCCTATGAGCATCATCTGATGAAGATCATCAAAGGTTAGTGATTCATTTTATCTCTATTTTTTTTTTTTTTACTCCTCTCTTTGGCTGGAAAAATGGCTGTTTTACTGTGGCTATGTACTGACTTAACATAATCGCAAGGTGTGCTTTCGCCGTAAATCCTTTTTGAAATCAGACACTGTGGCTGGATTAACGAGAAGTCTATGTTTAAAATGGTGTATAATACTTGTATGTTTAAGGAATTTTAATTATGAGATTTCTGTTTTGAATTTGGCGCCCTGCAATTTCACTGGCTGTTGGTTAGGTGGGACGCTACCGTCCCACATATCCCAGAGAAGTTAACACCCCGGCCATCCTACAATCTAAGCTTGATGCCCTAAAATCTCAAACAAATTATCAATGAACCTACCAGGTACAACCCCAAATCTGTAAACACGGGCACCCTCATAGATATCATCCTAACCAACCTGCCCTCCAAATAGACCTCTGCTGTTTTCAACCAAGATCTCGGCGATCACAGCCTCATTGCCTGCATCCGTAATGGGTCTGCGGTCAAACGACCACCCCTCATCACTGTCAAAAGCTCCCTGAAACACTTCAGCAAGCAGGCCTTTCTAATCAACCTGGACGGGGTATTGCATTAGTCGAATAGCCCCCGTGATATGCAACTTTTCAGGGAAGTTAGGAACCAATATACACAGGCAGTTAGGAAAGCTAAGGCTAGCTTTTTCAAACATAAATTTGCATCCTGTAGCACAAACTCAAAAAAGTTCTGGGACACTGCAAAGTCCATGGACAATAAGAGCACCTCCTCCCAGCTGCCCACTGCACTGAGGCTAGGAAACACTGTCAACACCGATAAATCCACTATAATTGAGAATTTCAATAAGCATTTTTCTACGGCTGGCCATGCTTTCCACCTGGCTACCCCTACCCCGGTCAACTGCCCGGCAACCCTCACAGCAACTCGCCCAAGCCTCCCTCATTTCTCCTTCACCCAAATCCAGATAGCTAATGTTCTGAAAGAGCTGCAAAAATCTGGACCTCTACAAATCAGCCGGGCTAGACAATCTGGACCCTCTCTTTCTTAAATGATGCACTGCAATTCTTGCATCCCCTATTACTAGCCGGTTCAACCTCTCTTTTGTATCGTTTGAGATTCCCAAAGATTGGAAAGCTGCTGCGATCATCCCCCTCTTCAAAGGGGGAGACACTCTAGACCCAAACTGCTATAGACCTATATCTATCCTACCCTGCCTTTCTAAGGTCTTCGAAAGCCAAGTTAACAAACAGACTACGGACCATTTCGAATCCCACCGTACCTTCTCCGCTACGCAATCTGGTTTCAGAGCTGGTCATGGGTGCACCTCAGCCACGCTCAAGGTCCTAAACGATATCATAACCGCCATCGATAAGAGACAATACTGTGTAGCTGTATTCATCGTCCTGGCCAAGGCTTGACTCTGTCAATTACCACATTCTTATCGGCAGACTAAACAGCCTTGGTTTCTCAAATGACTGCCTTGCCTGGTTCACCAACTACTTCTCTGATAGAGTTCAGTGTGTCAAATCGGAGGGTCTGTTGTCCGGGCCTCTGGCAGTCTCTATGGGGGTGCCACAGGGTTCAATTCTTGGACCGACTCTCTTCTCTGTATACATCAATGATGTCGCTCTTGCTGCTAGTGAGTCTCTGATCCACCTCTACGCAGACGACACCATTCTGTATACTTCTAGCTCTTCTTTGGACACTGTGTTAACAACCCTCCAGACGAGCTTCAATGCCATACAACTCTCCTTCCGTGGCCTCCAATTACTCTTAAATACATGTAAAACTAAATGCATGTTCTTCAACCGATCGCTGCCTGCACCTGCCCGCCCGTCCAACATCACTACTCTGGACGGTTCGGACTTGGAATATGTGGACAACTACAAATACCTAGGTGTCTGGTTAGACTTTAAACTCTCCTTCCAGACTCACACTAAGCATCTACAAACCAAAATTAAATCTAGAATCGGCGTCCTATATCGCAACAAAGCATTCTTCACTCATGCTGCTAAACATACCCTCGTAAAACTGACCATACTACCGATCCTCGACGATGTCATTTACAAAATAGCCTCCAACACTCTACTCAACAAACCGGATGCAGTCTACCACAGTGCCATCCATTTTGTCACCAAAGCCCCATATACTACCCACCATTGCGACCTGTACGCTCTCGTTGGCTGGCCATCGCTTCATACTCGTCACCAAACTCACTGGCTCCAGGTAATCTCCAACTCTCTGCTAGGTAAAGCCCCGCCTTATCTGAGGTCACTGGTCACCATAGCAGCACCCACCCGTAGCACGAGCTCCAGCAGGTATATCTCACAAGTCACCCCCAAAGCTAATTCCTCCTTCGGCCACCTCTCCTTCCAGTTCTCTGCTGCCAATGACTGGAACGAACTGCAAAAAAAAAAATCACTGAAGCTGGAGACTCATATCTCCCTCACTAGCTTTAAGCACCAGCTGTCAAAGCAGCTCACATATCACTGCACCAGTACATAGCCCATCTGTAATATAGCCCATCCCACTACCTCATCCCTATACTGTATTTATTTATCTTGCTCCTTTGCACCCCAGTATCTCTACTTGCATTCTTCTGCACCTCAATCACTCCAGTGTTTAATTGGTATAGTGTAATTACTTCGCCACCATGGCCTATTTATTGCCTTACCTCCCTTATCTTACATTTGCACACACTGTATATAGATTTTTTCTACTGTATTATTCTAGACTCTGTTGTATGTGTCGAACTGCTTTGCTTTATTCTTGGCCAGGTCGCAGTTGTAAATGAAAACTTGTTCTCAACTAGCCTACCTGGTTAAATAAAGGTGAAATAAAAAATAATAAAATAAACTATAAATACAAAAGTATGTGGAGACCCCTTCAAATATACATGATCAAAAGTATGTGGACACCTGTTCGTCAAATTTTCAAAATCACGGGCATTAATATGGATTTAGTTCTGCCTTTGCTGCTATAACAGCCTCTACTCTTCTGGGAAGGCTTTCCACTTGATGTTGGAGTATTTCTGTGGGCACTTGCTTCCATTCAGCCATGAGCATTAGTGAGGTCTAGCACTGACGTTGGGCGATTAGGCCCGGCTCGCAGTTGGCGTTCCAATTCATCCCAAAGGTGTTCAGTGGGGTTGAGGTCAGGGCTCTGTGCAGGCCAGTCAAGTTCTACCACACTGATCTCGACAAACCATTTCTGTATGGACCTCACTTTGTGCACGGGAGCATTGTCATGCTGAAACAGGAAAGGGCCTTCCCCAAACTGTTGCCACAATCATCTACAATGTCATTGTATGCTATAGCATTAAGATTTCCCCTCACTGGAACTAAGGTGCTTTGCCCGAATCATGAAAAACAGCCCAGACCATTATTCCTCATCCACCAAACTTTAGTTGGCACTATGCATTGGGGCAGGTAGCATTCTCCGGGCATCTGCCAAACCCAGATTTGTCTGTCAGACTGCCAGATGGTGAAGCGTGATTCATCACTCCAGAGAACGAGTTTCCACTGCTCCAGAGTCCAACGGCGGCCAGCTTTACACCGCTCCAGCCGACGCTTGGCATTGCGCATGGTGATCGTCCAAGAAAACTTGGCTGCTCGTCCAAGAAAACCCATTTCATGAAGCTCCTGACAAACAGTTTGTGTGCTGATGTTGCTTTCAGAGGCAGTTTGGGACTCTGTAGTGAGTGTTGCATAACCGTGGGGACTGCAGGTTAGGAGTCAACCCGTGCATCACTACTACATTGACACTCCAACACACACATACAGTGCCTTCAGAAAGCATTCATACCTGAATTCAAAATGTATTCAAATTATTATTTCATCTACACACAATATCCCATAATGCCAAAATTAAAACATGTTTTTAGAAATGCATTAATAATTAAATACAGAAGTCAAATTTACATAACTATTCACACCCCTGAGTCAATACTTTGTAGAAGAACCTTTTGGCAGCGATAACAACAGTGAGTCTTTCTGGGTAAGTCTCTAAGAGCTTTCCACATCTGGATTGTGCAACATAAACTCATTATTTTCAAAATTCTTCCAGCTCTGTCAAACATTGCTAGACAACCATTTTCATGTCTTGCTCTAGATTTTCCAGCAGATTTAAGTCAAAACTGTAAATCGTCCACTCAGGAACATTCACTGTCTTCTTGGTAAGCAACTCCAGTGTCGATGTGGCCTTGAATTTTAGGTTATTGTCTTGCTGAAAGGTGAATTAATCTCCCAGGATTTTGCCTGTGTTTGTGTATTCCGTTTATTTTTTCCTTTTTAATCCTCACTCCTCAACGATTACAAACATCCCCATAACATGATGCAGCCACCACTATGCTTGAAAATATGGAAAGTGATACTCAGTGATGTGTACAGTTGGATTTGTCCCAAACATAATACTTTCTATTCAGGACAAAAAGTGAATTGCTCTGCCATATTTTTTGCAGTATTACTTTAGTGCCTTGTTGCAAACAGGATGCATGTTTTAAAATGTGTATTCTGTACAGAATTCCTTCTTTTGAAGCTGTCATTTAGGCTAGTATTGTGGAGGAACTACAATGTTGTTAATCCATCCTCAGTTCTCCTATCACAGCCATTAAACTCTGTAACTGTTTTAAAGTCATCATTGTCCTCATGGTGAAATTCCTGAGCGGTTTCCTTCCGCTCCGGCAACTGAGTCAGGAAGGACGCCTGTAGCTTTGTTGTGACTGGGTGTATTGATACACCATCCAAAGTGTAATTAATAACTTCACCATGCTAAAAGGGATATTCAATGTCTACTTTTAATATGTTTTACCCATCTACCAATAGGTGCCCTTCTTTGCAAGGCAATGGAAAACCTCCCTGGTCTTTGTGGTTAAACCTGTGTTTGAAATTCACCGCTCGACAATTGTATGTGTGGGGTACAGGGATGATGTAGTCATTTAAAAAAAATAATGTTAAACAATATTATTGCACACAGAGTGAGTCCATGCAATTTATTATGTGACTTGTTAAGCACATGTTTGCTCCTGAACTTATTTAGGCTTGCCATAACAAAGGGGTTGAATACTTGACTCAAATATAAATTACAACAATAATTCCTCTGACATTATGGGGTATTGTGTGTAGGCCAGTGACAAAACATCTACATTTAATCCATTTTAAATTCAGGCTGTAACACAACAAAATGTGGAAAAAGTCAAAGGGGTGTGAATACTTTCTGAAGACACAACATACGCTCACACACAGTTCTGTCACACGCTTCACATACGCTGCTGCTACTCGGTTTATTATTTATCCTGATTGCCTAGTCACTTTTAACCCCCCCCCCCCCCACATATTGCCTCAACTACCTCGTACCCCTGCCCATTGACTCTGTACCGGTACGCCTTCTTTGATATTATTTTCTTACTTTGTATTATTATTTTCTTACTTTTTAACTCAGTATTGTTGGGAAAGGGTTCGTAAGTAAGCATTTTAAAGTCTACACCTGTTGTATTCAGCGCAAAATTAGATTTGAACTACCAGCTCTATTGGCATAGCACCAAATGCGATTTTGTCATGTTGACCAGGGCCGTATGTAGCCAACGTGTCAGAATGAGTGCTGACTGACGATCAGTTTCGCCTTTTAGATCAAACTTAATACAATTGAATGGAAATCTGGGGGGGACCTGATCCTAGATCAGCCATCCTATTCTGAGATGCTAGTTACATATTTAGACCGCTGCGCCACTAAGGCACTGCATCTCAGTGTAGGAGGCGTCATTGCAGTCTCTGGTTCGAATCCAGGCTTCATCACATCTGGCTGTGATTGGGAGTCCCATAGGGCGGCGCACAATTGGCCCAGTGTCGTCTGGGTTTGGCCGGTGTAGGCCGTCACTGTAAATAAGAATGTTCTTCACTGACTTGCCTAGTTAAATAAAGGTTAAAAAAAATAAATAAAACTTTAACTAAATGTTCATATCTATGGCTATGATATAAAAAAATGGGGTGCTTGTGAATGGCTTAGAGTAGGGAGAATATGGTAAAGGACATATACAATTGTGTAAGCGACACTTGGAATTTGACCCTAAACTAACTTGCGACACAGCAGGGTTACCAAGGGAACCAACGTCATGAAAACGTTTAATATCCCAAATCAATATCCTGTTAAATAAACTCTAAATGAATCACAGTACATCAGTGTTTTAATACGGTTGTTCACGGCTGCTCGATTCATCTAGGTTTTGTTGATCTACACAGCCAATTGATGTGTAACACATAGGCTAGTGGTGTTGCATGTCAACGCAGTCTTCAAGATGTAAATCAATAACACACATACACACACAGTAGTTTAACAGACAAGACTGGTCATATCATCTCTCTATTCTCTCCTGGTCTTGGTCTCCTGGTTTTGGTTCCCCCCCCCAAAAAAAACACAACCATTTTAACTTTAAGAAGATCGTTCGTCAATGGCCTACCAAGATATCCTCTTTTAGCACTAAGGTTCTTTGGGAAACGTACCGGTCAAGACCTTCATTAAAAAGGTTTCAGATTCACAATGCAAGCGGATGGAAAACATCCATTGACATCAATATAATTGATCAGGCAATTATAACTATTGCCAATTGTCTTCATTCATAAAACACTTCCAATGCAACAATACTGTGGCACTGACGTCTCTTTCCTTCCGGAAGAGACACAAAAACAGCAAGCGTCATCTAATACCTGATAAATCTATCAAATTAAGTGAACAATGAATCCATAATGGACTCTCACTCTGCATAATAAATGGAGTCAATGCAATTTTAAGATGTTCATTTTCAGCAGTTTCTCTTACTCTCTGCAAACCACCGGGCGATGTTTACAGCATCTGACAACAGATTATTTGGGGGGGGGGGGGGGGGTAATGACAGATGGCAGCAGAGTTGGAGGGGAATGGAGTTAATTTCACAGTGGCTGCACAGGGGGGGGTAACAGCTCCTTGCACATAGTTTAACATACTGTAATTACCCCAAAAGTGAAAATGATTCAATTTCCCAAAAAAAGCAGGGGAAGAAGTGTGTGTGTGTGTACACTGTTTGAATGTTCTCCCCACACATTCACGGTTAAACAGTTGAGGGGTGCATCCAAGTGAGTAAATGTACTTTTAACGAGTGACAAGGGAAGATTACTTTTCCTCACAGGGGCATATGTAAGAGGGAAAGGGAGAAGAATAGGGGAGGGAAAGATATCTTGAGAGGGGAGACTTCTGAATCAAAAAGGAAGCAACCGAAGCATGACAACCCTACTCCATTATACCATGGAGAGGCTCTGGATTCGTCTCAAATCACACCCTATTTCCTAGGTATTGACCTACTTTAGATCACAACTCAGGTCAAAAGGAGTGCACTGAATAGAGAATAGGGCGCCCTTTGGGACGCCACTTCTCTGTTTAAGTGCCCAATCATTAGGGCTTTGGAAAGGCTACATTCTAAAAATCAGATTTCTAAAAGAACAAGACAGCCAGTAAACTCAAGGATGGGTCTTTTAGTAGAGTGATGGCTAACGGGACATGCCTCTTGATAGAGCAGTAGAGTGATGGCTAACGGGACATGCCTCTTGATGGAGCAGTAGAGTGATGGCTAACGGGACATGCCTCTTGATGGAGCAGTAGAGTGATGGCTAACGGGACATGCCTCTTGATGGAGCAGTAGAGTGATGGCTAACGGGACATGCCTCTTGATGGAGCAGTAGAGTGATGGCTAACGGGACATGCCTCTTGATGGAGCAGTAGAGTGATGGCTAACGGGACATGCCTCTTGATGGAGCAGTAGAGTGATGGCTAACGGGACATGCCTCTTGATGGAGCAGTAGAGTGATGGCTAACGGGACATGCCTCTTGATGGAGCAGTAGAGTGATGGCTAACGGGACATGCCTCTTGATGGAGCAGTAGAGTGATGGCTAACGGGACATGCCTCTTGATGGAGCAGTAGAGTGATGGCTAACGGGACATGCCTCTTGATGGAGCAGTAGAGTGATGGCTAACGGGACATGCCTCTTGATGGAGCAGTAGAGTGATGGCTAACGGAACATGCCTCTTGATGGCTAACGGGACATGCCTCTTGATGGAGCAGTAGAGTGATGGCTAACGGAACATGCCTCTTGATGGCTAACGGGACATGCCTCTTGATGGAGCAGTAGAGTGATGGCTAACGGAACATGGCTCTTGATACAGCAGGGTTAGAACACACCGAGCTGAGCTGATGATTCTAGTGTCATCACACTGCAGGGGGAGCAGAGGCACAGGGAAAGGGGGATACCTAGTCAGTTGTGCAACTGAATGCATTTAACTCAACCCCTCTGAGGTGAGGGGTGCTGCCTTAATCAACATCCACGTCTTCGGCGCCCGGGGAACAGTAGGTTAACTGCCTTGGTCGGGGGCAGAACGATAGAGTTTCACCTTGTCAGCTCTGGGATTCGATCCAGCAACCTTGCTGACCCAACGCTCTAACCACAAGGTACACACACACTACTCTCCCTCTTAAATACACACGAACCACACACACACGCCGCTCACACACGCGCTCGCCGCTCACACACGCACCGTTCACACGCCGCTCACACTCACAGACACTGCGCGCACGCACAGACACACGCTCACAAATGCAATGCACACACACTTGCCGAGACACACAAATCCAAAGAGACAGACAAATAGGGAGAGTGGAAGTGAGGGCTCAGGTACACACAAACACTGATATTGATTGGTACACTCAGAGTCAGTGCAGGTACTACAGGCCACCCACTGAGTGAGGTTTAAAAGGAACGGGAGGGGAGAGACTAAATGAGAGGAAGAAAATAAAGAAAAATAGAATGGTTCCCTCTGAGCTGAAAAGGTATGGTGCAGGGGACTTCCAAGGGAGTGAGGAGGAAGGGACAGAGCAAATCAACAAAGAGAAAGAAACAAAAACAGAGAAAGCAAGAGGTCAAGAAATGAGAGAGAAAAGGATGGGAAGAAGTAGAGGTAGAGGTAGCCAGCAGAGTGAGAGAAAAGGATGGGAAGAAGTAGAGGTAGCCAGCAGAGTGAGAGAAAAGGATGGGAAGAAGTAGAGGTAGCCAGCAGAGAGAGAAAAGGATGGGAAGAGGTAGAGGTAGAGGTAGCCAGCAGAGTGAGAGAAAAGGATGGGAAGAAGTAGAGGTAGCCAGCAGAGAGAGAGAAAAGGATGGGAAGAGGTAGAGGTAGCCAGCAGAGTGAGAGAAAAGGATGGGAAGAGGTAGAGGTAGAGGTAGCCAGCAGAGTGAGAGAAAAGGATGGGAAGAAGTAGAGGTAGCCAGCAGAGAGAGAAAAGGATGGGAAGAGGTAGAGGTAGCCAGCAGAGAGAGAAAAGGATGGGAAGAGGTAGAGGTAGAGGTAGCCAGCAGAGTGAGAGAAAAGGATGGGAAGAAGTAGAGGTAGCCAGCAGAGTGAGAGAAAAGGATGGGAAGAAGTAGAGGTAGAGGTAGCCAGCAGAGTGAGAGAAAAGGATGGGAAGAAGTAGAGGTAGCCAGCAGAGAGAGAAAAGGATGGGAAGAGGTAGAGGTAGCCAGCAGAGAGAGAAAAGGATGGGAAGAGGTAGAGGTAGCCAGCAGAGTGAGAGAAAAGGATGGGAAGAAGTAGAGGTAGAGGTAGCCAGCAGAGTGAGAGAAAAGGATGGGAAGAAGTAGAGGTAGAGGTAGCCAGCAGAGTGAGAGAAAAGGATGGGAAGAGGTAGAGGTAGCCAGCAGTGAGAGAAAAGGATGGGAAGAGGTAGAGGTAGCCAGCAGAGTGAGAGAAAAGGATGGGAAGAAGTAGAGGTAGCCAGCAGAGAGAGAAAAGGATGGGAAGAGGTAGAGGTAGCCAGCAGAGTGAGAGAAAAGGATGGGAAGAAGTAGAGGTAGCCAGCAGAGAGAGAAAAGGATGGGAAGAGGTAGAGGTAGCCAGCAGAGTGAGAGAAAAGGATGGGAAGAAGTAGAGGTAGCCAGCAGAGAGAGGGAAAAGGATGGGAAGAGGTAGAGGTAGCCAGCAGAGAGAGAAAAGGATGGGAAGAGGTAGAGGTAGCCAGCAGAGTGAGAGAAAAGGATGGGAAGAGGTAGAGGTAGAGGTAGCCAGCAGAGAGAGAGAAAAGGATGGGAAGAAGTAGAGGTAGAGGTAGCCAGCAGAGTGAGAGAAAAGGATGGGAAGAGGTAGAGGTAGCCAGCAGTGAGAGAGAAAAGGATGGGAAGAGGTAGAGGTAGAGGTAGCCAGCAGAGTGAGAGAAAAGGATGGGAAGAAGTAGAGGTAGCCAGCAGTGAGAGAGAAAAGGATGGGAAGAGGTAGAGGTAGCCAGCAGAGTGAGAGAAAAGGATGGGAAGAGGTAGAGGTAGCCAGCAGTGAGAGAGAAAAGGATGGGAAGAGGTAGAGGTAGCCAGCAGAGAGAGAAAAGGATGGGAAGAGGTAGAGGTAGCCAGCAGTGAGAGAGAAAAGGATGGGAAGAGGTAGAGGTAGCCAGCAGAGTGAGAGAAAAGGATGGGAAGAAGTAGAGGTAGAGGTAGCCAGCAGTGAGAGAGGAAAGGGTGGGAAGAGGTAGAGGTAGCCAGCAGTGAGAGAGAAAAGGATGGGAAGAGGTAGAGGTAGCCAGCAGAGAGAGAGAAAAGGATGGGAAGAGGTAGAGGTAGCCAGCAGAGAGAGAGAAAAGGATGGGAAGAGGTAGAGGTAGCCAGCAGAGTGAGAGAAAAGGATGGGAAGAAGTAGAGGTAGCCAGCAGAGAGAGAAAAGGATGGGAAGAAGTAGAGGTAGCCAGCAGAGAGAGAAAAGGATGGGAAGAAGTAGAGGTAGCCAGCAGAGAGAGAAAAGGATGGGAAGAAGTAGAGGTAGCCAGCAGAGAGAGAAAGAGAAAAGCCTGCCTGTGCAGTAATGAGCACAGCAAGTGAGGCCTGGCTCAGTTCAAAGCCCCTTGTTCTCATTCCACCATGAAAACCTCCCTCTACTCCCTACATTATAAATGGCCATTTCTACTTGTCAAATGACAGCACCAGCAATAAAAGGATAGGATATCTTCACATGAAAACTCTTGCTTTAGTAGGCTACTGTATCATAAGACAAGTATTTTATAAATCAAGCCTGTTCTGGCTGGAGTGTTTTCTAGTTCTAATGGAGGGGAGATGGGGGAAAATACAAACTTATTTCCGGGGAAATGTGTTATGTGTATGACTACAGCCATATTTGCAGACTTTTATCCTCCAATAAAACATATAGCTTAGACCAAGGCTCTCCAACCCTGTTCCTGGAGTGCCTACCCTCCTGTAGGTTCTCACTCCAACCCAGTTCCTGGAGAGCTACCCTCCTGTAGGTTCTCACTCCAACCCTGGAGAGCTACCCTCCTGTAGGTTTTCACTCCAACCCCAGTTGTAACTAACCTGGTTCAGCTCATCAACCAGCTAATTATTAGAATCAGGTGTGCTAGATTAGGGTTGGAGTGAAAACCTACAGGAAGGTAGCTCTCCAGGAACAGGGTTGGAGTTAAAACCTACAGGAAGGTAGCTCTCCATGAACAGGGTTGGAGTTAAAACCTACAGGAAGGTAGCTCTCCAGGAACAGGTTTGGAGTTAAAACCTACAGGAAGGTAGCTCTCCATGAACAGGGTTGGAGTGAAAACCTACAGGAAGGTAGCTCTCCAGGAACAGGTTTGGAGTTAAATCCTACAGGAAGGTAGCTCTCCAGGAACAGGGTTGGAGTTAAAACCTACAGGAAGGTAGCTCTCCAGGAACAGGGTTGGAGTGAGAACCTACAGGTTAAAATAACAATAGAAGATCAATCCTTCTCTGATTGCGGAGTGGGAATTAGTCACCCAGCGAGACCATGGAGAGATTGAAGGCGAGAGAGCGTGAGCGAGAAACACACACACGTGCTCTCACCTCGCAGACACAGCTTAAAGATGACGGGCACTGCGCCGGACACCTATACTAGCTGACTCCAAGGACGCCAGGTAAGGTCACCGCCGTTACTGATACTTTGACAAAGCGTCTCCCTCCATTAGCGTTCTGTCGATACCCTTATCTACCACCATTACCTTGCCGCCGTGTGACTCATTTAGCCAGGAGTGGCTGTTAGTTTAAGCCTACGTACCAAATGGCACCATGTTCCCTATATATGGCCCAATGGGTTCTGGTCTAAAGTAGTGCACTATATAGGGAATAGGGTGCCATTTGGGATGAACATCTTGAGTGTGTGATACTGCTGGGCCTATGCAGTAGTGCTGCTTTTCCTATTCGCTTCCAAGTGAAATGGTTGAAGAAAATGATGGAGATGTGTTGACAAATTGAGGCTCTTTATGTGATTCAGTGTCGGGAGAGCCATAAACGTTAAGAAATAGAATTGGATGCCGAGTGAAGGCTTTGGGAATAGAGAGGCTCGACGTGGGGGGGGGGGTCGTATTACAAGAGGAATAAGAAAACGACAGGAGAGAGGTGTTTGAAGAGTACTACTGCTACCTAGCGACGAATGATGGGATGGTTGGCCCTGGACAATTTAAAATGGCTTGTAGGACACAGACACACTCATATTCACAGAAAATACACATCGGTGCGGGACTGCAAGAGGAGATGGGGAGAGAGACGACAAACAGCGAACACTATAAAACTGGACTTTACTCACGGCCGAGTGGCGTTTCAAAATAGTGCACACAATATGGATCTCTTGAGATATGGATATTGCACAGATCTATATTGCAATTTGGATGTGAATTAGATACAGTTACACACACACATATACGTTTTTAAGTCATGTTTTTAAAATAAAATCGTAGTGGTAGATATCAGTTTGCATTTTGACTCAAAGCGACCTTGACTCAAAAAAGGTTGGTGACCATCGGTCTAGACTAGAGGTCGACCGATTAAATCGGAATGATCTATTAATTAGGGCCAATTTCAAGTTTTCATAACAATCGGAAATCGCCATTTTTGGACACCGATTTTTTTTACACCTTTATTTAACAACACATTCTTATTTTCAATGACGGCCTAGGAACGGTGGGTTAACTGGCTTTTTCAGGGGCAGAACGACAGATTTTTTACCTTGTCAGCTCGGGGATTTGTTTTTGCAACCTTCCGATTACTAGTGCAACGCTCTAACCACCTGCCTTACATTGCACTCCACGAGGAGCCTGCGTGGCAGACTGACTACCTGTTACACGAGGGCAGCAAGAAAGCAAGGTAAGTTGCTAGCTAGCATTAAACTTTAAAAAAAACAATCAATCTTCACATAATCACTAGTTAACTACACATGGTTTATGATATTACTAGTTTATCTAGCGTGTACTGCGTTGCATATAATCGTGTGCCTGTTAATTTCTCATCGAATCACAGCCTACTTCGCCAAACGGGTGATGATTTAGCACTGTCGTTGCACCAAACCTAACCAAAAACATCAATGCCTTTCTTTAAAATCAATACACAATTATATATTTTTTAAACCTGCATATTTAGTTAATATTGCCTGCTAACATGAATTTCTTATAATTAGGGAAATTGTGTCACTTCTCTTGCGTTCCGTGCAAGCAGTCAGGGTATATGCAGCAGTTTGGGCCACCTGGCTCGTTGCGAACTGCGTGAAGTCCATTTATTCCTAACAAAGACCGCAATTAATTTGCAAGAAATGTACATAATTCTGACATAACATTGATGGTTGTACAATGTAACAGCAATATTTAGACTTAGGGATGCCACCCGTTAGATAAAATACGGAACGGTTCCGTATTTCACTGAAAGAATAAACTTTTTGTTTTCGAAATGATAGTTTCCGGATTCGACCATATTAATGACCAAAGGCTCGTGTTTGTGTGTTATTATGTTATAATTAATTCTATGATTTGATATAGCAGTCTGACTGAGCAATGGTAGGCAGCAGCAGGCTCGTAAGCATTCATTCAAACAGCACTTTCGTGTGTTTGCCAGCAGCTCTTCGCTGTGCTTCAAGCATTGAGCTGTTTATGACTTCAAGCCTATCAACTCCCGAGATTAGGCTGGTGTAACCGATGTGAAATGGCTAGCTAGTTAGCGGGGTGCGCGCTAATAACGTTTCAATCGGTAACGTCACTCGCTCTGAGACTTGGAGTAGTTGTTCCCCTTGCTCTGCAAGGGCCGTGGCTTTTGTGGAGCGATGGGTAAAGATGCTTCGATGGTGGCTGTTGTCGATGTGTTCCTGGTTCGAGCCCAGGTCGGGGCGAGGAGAGGGACGGTAGCTATACTGTTACACTGGCAATACTAAAGTGCCTATAAGAACATCCAATAGTCAAAGGTATATGAAATACAAATGGTATAGAGAGAAATAGTCCTATAATTCCTATAATAACTACAACCTAAAACTTCTTACCTGGGAATATTGAAGACTCATGTTAAAAGGAACCACCAGCTTTCATATGTTCTGAGCAAGGAACTTAAAACGTGAGCTTTTTTACATGACACATATTGCACTTTTACTTTCTTCTCCAACACTTTATTTTTGCATTATTTAAACCAAACATGTTTCATTATTTATTTGAGGCTAAATTGATTTTATTGATGTATTATTTTAAGTTAAAATAAGTGATCATTCAGTATTGTTGTAATTGTCATTATTTATTTTTAATTCGGCCGATTAAATCGGTATCGTTTTTTTTTTTGGTCTTCCAATAATCGGTATCGGCGTTGAAAAATCATAATCGGTCGACCTCTAGTCTAGACCGTCCTCCAGTGGCCACCTGTTTAAGTACAGAAGTACATGGACAGTCTCCTTAACTCACTTTCAGCTTTACACATGTAGATGATAGATGCTAGGAGAAGCAGCTGCCGAAAGCCTGTCCAGATCCTGAAATCAAGGAGTGATTTCGGCTTGCAATTTTTTTTAGTGTAGATGCAATTGCAGCAAAAAACTGTCACATAAAATAGAGAACCATGAGGAATGTGTTGAAATCCCCCAAAACAAGTGCTAAATGACCTACAGAAGTAATTTTATGTATATTTTGAAATGAGCAGAGATAGTGAGACAGTGAGAGAGAGAAAGTGTGAGAGAGAAAGAGAGACAGAGAACTAAAAAGACAAATCTAGCCACTGACCAGGACTTGGGCTCTCCAAAGTGGAGGTAGTTGATACTGTAGAGATCCATGTCCTCTGTGTGCCAGGCGAAGGTGGTCTTCCACATGCCAAAGTACAGGTAGGGCGTGTTCACCCCCTCGATCACGATGCCACACTCCTGCTCCACCATGTCCAGCAGCGTGTTCAGGTGGCCGATGTTCCACTCACTGATCTCCTGGAAACACACAGACAGAGGAGGGGGTGAAGACGGTGACCCAATTAAAGCATATTGGCTACATTTACCAAATAAATTGAAGGAAAAAAAGTCATGCCTATAGACATGGAGTTGAACTGTTTGTTTGTCACAATTGTACTTCAGCTAGTCTTTTACCAGTGAATAACATAGCTATACTATGAGGACTAAGATTGCCATTGATGTTCAAGGCCATGTAGTAATACATGTTCACCACCAGATGGTATCAAGGCCACGTCACATAAAGACATGATATTTCAGCGAGTATTTTTTTATTAAAACTTCAACAGGTGTTACTGTCGGTTACTTAGTAATTCCACACCATTTGTAACTACAGTGCATTTGTTAAGTATTCAGACCACTTCCCTTTTTCCAAATTTGGTTACGTTACAGCCTTATTCTTAAAATGGATTAAATACAAAATGTCCTCCATCTACACACAATACCCCATAATGACGAACCGATAACAGGTCTAGAATTTTTTGCTAATTTAGTAAAAAAAAAAAAACGGAAAATATTCCTTCTATACATACGTACTCAGACCATTTGCTAAAGAGACTCAAAATTGAGCTCAGCATCCTGTTCCATTGATCGTCCTTGAGATGTTTCTACAATTTCATTGGAGTCCACTTGTGGTAAATTCAATTGATTAGAAATTATTTGGAAAGACACACACCTGTCTATATAAGGTCCCACAGTTGACAGTGCGTGTCAGAGCAAAAACCAAGCCATCAGGTCGAAGGAATTGTCCGTAGAGCTCTGAGATAGGAATGTGTCGAGCCACAGATCTGGGGAAGGGTACCAAAACATTTCTGCAGCATTGAAGGTCCCAAAGAACACAGTGGCCTCCATCATTCTTAAATGGAAGAAGTTTAAAACCACCAAGACTCTTCCTAGAGCTGGGCGCCCGGCCAAACTGAGCAATCGGGGGAGATGGGCCTGGGTCAGGGAGGTGACCAAGAACCCGACGGTCACTCTGACAGAGCTCCTCTGTGGAGATCGGAGAACCTTCCAGAAAGACAACCATCTCTGCAGCATTCCACCAAGCAAAACTTTATAGTAGAGTGGAAGACACTCCTCAATAAGAGGCACATGACAGCTCGCTTGGAGTTTGCCAAAAGGCACCTAAAGGATTCTCTGGTCTGATGAAAGCAAGATTTAATTTTTTGGCCTGAATGCCAAGTGTCACCTCTGGAGGAAATCTGGCACCATCCCTATGGTGAAGCATGGTAATGGCAGCATCATGCTGTGGGGATGTTTTTCAGTGGCAGGGAAGGGGATACTAGTCAGGATTGAGGAAAAGATGAACGGAGCAAAGTACTGAGAGATCCGGCAGGGTAGCCTAGTGGTTAGAGTGTTGGACTAGTAACCGAAAGGTTGCAAGATCGAATCCCAGAGCTGACAAGGTACAAATGTGTTGTTCTGCCCCTGAACAAGGCAGTTAACCCACTGTTCCTAGGCCATCTTTGAAAATAAGAATTTGTTAACTGACTTGCCTAGTTAAATAAATGTAAAATAAAACATTTAAAAAAATCCTTGATGAAAACCTGCTCCAGAGCGCTCAGGACCTCAGACTGGGGTGATGGTTCACCTTCCAACAGGACAACAACCCGAAGCACACAGCCATGACAACGCAGGAGTGGCTTCGGGACAAGTCTCTGAATGTCCATGAGTGGCCCAGCCAGAGTCCGGACTTGAACCTGATCGAACATCTCTGGAGAGACCTGAAAATAGCTGTGCAGTGACACGCCCCATCCAACCAGACAGAGCTTGAGAGGATCTGCAGAGGAGTATGTGAGAAGCTCCCCAAATACAGGTGTGACAAGTTGGTAGCATCATACCCAAGAAGACTTGAGGCTCTCATCGCTGTGCTTCAACAAAGTACTGAGTAAAAAGAGTCTGAATACTTGCAAACATTTCAACAACAAAAACACTTTTTGCTTTGTCATTATGGGGTATTGTGTGTAGATTGATGAGTGGCCGGGAAAAAAACGATTTAATCAATTTTATAATAAGACTGTAACGTAACAAAACGTGGAAAAAGTTAAGGGGTCTGAATAGTTTCCGAATGCACTGTATAGCGAAGCCAGGGTCGTGTTCAGAAGGCGAGAAACAGAACAGTAACAGCGAGGTAAGCACTATTTGAACTTGTCCCATAAGAAACACGTTGTTACTAACCTGCCAACCCTGTCCAACTTTTGAAGAGTACCAGACGCGTGCGGGAAATTGGAGATTCAACTCCATTGGGGTTCTCTCCCCTCCCCCGCACGCTTGTGCGCTGTTTTTGAGTTTGATCGCATTATAGAATTGGTGCAAAGGCATTTTAGAAGCATTTCCTCTATAGCTAACACCGGACACTCATTCATTAACCGCTCCGTCTTATAAACTCCCGACCCCATTTAATGCCAAGACGTTCATATCTATTTTTTATTATACTTTTGTAATGCTTTTTGTGACGTGGATAATAATTACAGTTAATCTGGTTGCGTGACCCTCGTAATGTTAAGTGGAAAATACAACTAATGGATGCGAAATTAAATGTATATCACACTCGTACAAACACGACCAGTTATTTTTCATATTTACATTTCATTTCTTTCAGGAAGAAATGCGAGTGAACTGCTGGCATTTTAGAGCCCACTGAAAGTTCATCTTATGTTCCCTAACATTAACTTAAAACAATTAGTGTTTACCTTTGCACAACACACTGAGTCGAAAAGGGATTTGTCCATGTGTTGACGTACAGCTGACAGTGGGCAAACTCAGCATCACAACAAACAGGAGGGGCAGACATGGGGTAGCTCGTCGAATAATTACATATTAACCTCCATGTCCGTTGACACAAACTCTGTACATGTCTGTGTGTTGCAGCTCGAGAATCAGGATATTAGATTCTCAGTGGATTTATTTTTTATTTAAAAAAACATAAGCCCATTTTCATTTCTGCGTACTTTTAACTCTGATCTCGTACCTGCATTCATGGCCAGAGAATTGCATATTTGGTACGCAAAATGCATGCATGTTCGCAGGTCTGCATGTCTAATAAGCAAGGCTTGTTCCTGGGCTGACTTACAGAGTCATAGATGGAGCCGCTGACGTCAGCCCCGTAGATTGGAGACACAAAGGTGAGGTTCTTCCAGTACTTCCTCTCCAGGTCGTCAAAGTCCTTGTGTCGGGGGGTACAGTACCTGAGAGTGGAGGGGAGAGTAGAGAGGTCTATAGTTCACCAGACGGACACTAAATGGGACAGGCAGTGAAACAGGCGAGAACAAAGGCAACCCAATAATATCAATGGAAAAGTGATAAATCAAAGGTTCACAATCGTACTGTGTGTCATTTGTAATGGTCTCAACTCTTCATAACTGTGGTAACCTAAATTGCTGTGATTGGGAAAGAAAACATTTTATATAAAACTTTTTTTTTTACTACCAAAAGCATAAATTATTCTTTAGTTAGTTCACTGTGAAAAAAAAACTGTCTCTGATCATAACAGTAATGTATCTTCTGCATTATTCTGAATGGGTCTGAATGTCTGGTAGCTGGGTGATGTGAGGCCCTACTTTCTGCTGTTGGCCAGTTGGCGGTACTCCCCCACAGTCATGGACTTCTTCTGGATGTTGTACTGGGTAAAGAGGCCTGACTGGCCCGTCACCACCTGCATGATGGGAGCAGGGATCGTCATCTCCTCAATGACGTCATATGACTTCCGTGGCTTCCAGCCCTTAGGGGGAATCACCTGCAAGAAGGGAGGGAATGTGAAAGTAAGTGAGTGAGAGAGGATGTGAGGGGGCGAGAGTGAAAGTGAAAGAAAGGGGAAAAAAGAGAGACAACCGTGACCAAGTGAGATGGAGAGGCAATAACAATACAAGGCTGAATTATTAGTGTTAGGCCATTTAAACTAAACTGTCCTGATGTGTGTGTACCTTCGCCAGGCCTGCGCGGTGTGCTCCTTGAGTCTCCATGTAGGCAATGTATTTGGCAAAGTCCTTGAATTCCTCCATGGTGGGCCGGAAGGTCATGATCTTACAAGTTGGATTCATTACTGGGACTGGAGCTGAATCTGCAGCTAGTTCTGGGGCTGTATCTGGTGTTAGCTCAGGGGCTAATTCTGGGGCTGGAGCGGAATCTGCTGCTAGTTCTGGGGATATGTCTGGTGCAGGATCTTTGCCCATGTCTGGTGTTTCCAGCGACATGGTGGCAGGTGGATCTGGAAATAGAAAGAAATGACAGCGAATAGAATAAAAAAGCAATACATTTATTTTTTACCTTTATTTAACCAGGCAAGTCAGTTAACACATTTTTATTTACAATGACGGCCTACCCCGACAACGCTGGGCCAATTGTGCACCGCCCTATGGGACTGTCAATCATGGCTGGATGTGATACAGCATGGATTCTAACCAGGGACTGTAGTGACGCCTCTTGCACTGAGATGCTGTGCCTTAGACCGCTGTGCCACTCGGGAGCCCAATAAGGCACCAACAGACCTGGGTTCATATGTATCTAGTCTTGAAAACCACACCCTAGGTAACAGTGACTAGGGCACGGGTTGCCAAACAGCAAATGTTTCCGTTTATTACAAATCAGCATGACAGTACATTTAAAAGCATTTCAAACTGAAGGAAGTATGGTTTTTGAAATGCATCAGAAAAGGTATTGAGACGTTCAGGCAATAATTTTGTATGATCTTCTTGGCGGGAAATAACAATCAGTAGCTTTCTGTCCTTGGTGACAAATTTTCATGCGAATATTGTAAAAGACGCATGAAAAAAATAACATTTTTCAACCAGAGATGAGTTTCCATCAAATTGACTTGTTGCTGATACGTTTGTGTGTGATGATGTGGTGCAAAAAATAAAAAATAAATTCCATCGCATTTAACTCCATCGGTTGTCACTAAACACGTTGCATTATTAATGTAATGGAGGCTGTTTAACGGGCTCATGACTAGGGCTGTCCCAGACAACAACAAAAAAGTAAAAGTCGACCGAGAGCAATCTGTTCTATCGAAGAAACAATTGGTCGAAATTTTTAAACGTGTATTTTGCCATATATAGACAGACGCTATGTGTTTAAATAAAATCAACTATACTGGAAAAATATATAAAACGCATCATGTAAAGTGTTGGTCCCATGTACATGAGCTGAAATAAAAAGATGGCAGACATGTTCCATACAGCACAAAAAGTGTATTCCTTTCAGATTCTGTGCACACATGTGTTTACATCCCTGTTAGTGAGTATTTGCCAAAAACCTAACAGGTGTGGCATATCAAGATGCTGATTAAACAGCATGATCATTACACAGGTGTGCCTTGTTCTGGGGGACAATAAAAGGCCACTAAAATGTGCAGTTTTGTTACACAACACAATGCCACAGATATCTCAAGTTGAGGGAGTATACAATTGGCATGCTGACTGCAGGCATCTCAACCAGAGCTGTTGCCAGAGAATGAGAATTTAATGTTAATTTATTTACCATGTTCTAGTGAATTTGGCAGTACATCCAACCCGCCTCACAACCGCAGACCACGTGTATGGCGTCGTGTGGGCAAGCGGTTTACGGATGTCAACGTTGTGAACAGAGTGCCCCATGTTGGCGGTGGTGGTAAGGTATACGCAGGCATACGCTACGTGCAATGAACACAGTTGCATTTTATCTATGCCAATTTGAATGCACAGAGATACCGTGACAAGATCATGAGGCCCATTGTCGTGCTATTCATCCGCCCACATCACCTCATGTTTCAGCATGATAATGCACGGTCCCATGTCGCAAGGATCTGTATACAATTCCTGGAAGACGAAAATGTACCAGTTCTTCAAATGGCCCGCATACACACCAGACATGTCGCCCATTGAGCATGTTCGGGATCTTTTCTATCAACATGTACGTCAGCATATTCCAGTTCCTGACAATATCCAGCAACTTCACACAGCCATTGAAGAGGAGTGGGACAACATTCCACAACCAACTGATTAACTGATGCAAAGGAGATGTGTAACGCTGCATGAGGCAAACGCTGTCTGTGACAAACAGATGCATATCTGTATTCCCAGGCAAGTGAAATACATAGATTAGGGCCTAATGATTTGTTTTGCAAATGACTGGATTTCCTTATGTACCAAATCAGTAAAATCTTTGAAATTGTTGCGTTTATATTTTTGTTCAGTATGAATGCATGCACTAATCTTGTGCAACACGTTAGGACATAAAACGGATCGCGTTCTTCATTTCACTTGTCACATTATGAAGCTTGCCGTAGTTCTCCAGAACGGTTGAGCCAGTCACGTGTTTGTTTGCAAATAGCACAAAGGGACACAGCGGGAACAGAGTCCAGCGGTCTATTGACATGGGTCGCGTTTTATATTGAAAGTCAACTGTTTTTTTGCTTCAATAAAAATTATTCAGGGACGTTCAACTATAGTTTTCCTAAATATAAAATACAATAATGCAAAACAATAGGCAGAAAATTGCTTAATTTATCAGATAACAGAAGTGCAACGCTATATGGTTGGTAGCCACACAGAGTAAATAAGCTTGCAATGTTTTTGCATGGCCATCATATTTTTCATGTTTATCATAGAAAGAATGTAGCCAGCTACATGTCCTAACGTTTTTGTTGTTATTAAAAAGGTTATCTTTCATTTTACCAGAGAAAAGTAGGCTGGCTACACCAAGAAAAGTACAAGAGAAAAGTAGCTACACTTCATTCAGAGCGCGGTCTGCTGCTTGAATGCCTGTGAATTTGCATCCGAGTGGAGAAATGCAACTGAAGCATGAAATTAGTCTAATGACGAGCAGAAATTACAAGAAGCATCTTAGAGCTGCGCTTCCAAACGCAGAAAGTTATTTATTATGAATTTTAAACTTTTTTTTTAATGCGTGAAAAACAAATATTTCTGCATTAACGCGACCCTTGATAGTTATCTAAGCATCTGAATGAATGTGACAGGTATCATATAGTGTTCGCTTTCTGAGGAGTTTGCGAAATTATTGCCCATTGGATGAGTTGTGTACATCTGCCACTGTTTGATTTCCTCTCTCCTAACAGAGCAGGCAGGCCCATTGCCCTAGCGACTCCACACAGGCACAACGTGTACACATGCTGCTTCAGACAGTAGAGTTCTTCCTTCAGACAAGCATGCGCCAAAACTGTGTTCATTTGCACAATGTCTCTCGTTCACATTCGCTTGTAAAATGTCCAAATTAACCAAAAATGACATTTCGGTAGCTCTTTCCTGTACATGTATAACTTTACGAGTTGGATTGGCTACCTTAAATTTGTTTATTTTCGTTTACACTCATTAGCAGTTTTAGCTAGCAGCCTCCACGGAAATTCGATATTACGTATGCTAATTTTGTTAGCCTTCTGGTAGACGCCCAATGGGTTTATTAGCTGTTTTTGCGACCCTTGTGTAATAAGCCTGTAATACCGTAAATCCAGAGATGAGAGAAGGACGGTATGACAAATTCTGGTTCCCGCCGGGCCCTAATCAGTAGGCTATTAAAGACTCAAACTGGCAACAGGAGCAGGACCTGTCTTATTACTGTAGATATACAGTACCAGTCAAAAGTTTGTACACACCAACTCAATCAAGGGTTTTCCTTTTTTTTCTCAATTTTCTACATGGTAGAATAATAGTTAAGACATCAAACGATGAAATAACACATGGAATCATGTAGTAACCAATAAAACTGTTAAACAAATCAAAATATATTTTTGATTTTAGATTCTTCAAAATAGCCACACTAACTTTGACAGCTTATCACACTCTTGGCATTCTCTCAATCAGCTTCACCTGGAAAGCCTTTCCAACAGTCTTGAAGGAGTTCCCAGATATAATGAGCACTTGTTGGCTGCTTTTCCTTCACTGTGGTCCAACTCATCCCAAACCACCTCAATTGGGTTGAGGTCAGGTGATTGTGGAGGCCAGGTCATCTGATGCAGCATTCCATCTCTCCTTCTTGGTCAAATAGCCATTACACAGCCTGGAGGCGTGTTGGGTCATTGTCCTGTTGAAAAACAAATGATGGTCCCACTTAGCGCAAACCATATGGGATGGCATATCGCGCTGCAGAATGCTGTGGTAGTCATGCTGGTTAACTGTGCTTTGAATTCTAAATAAGTCGGCAACAATGTCACCAGCAAAGCACACCATCACACCCCCTCCTCCATGCTTCACGGTGGTGACTACATATGCAGAGAGCATCCGTTCACCTACTCTGCGTCTCAAAGACATGGCGGCTGAAACCAAAAATCCCAAACCAAAAGGACAGATTCCCACCGGTCTAAATGTCCATTGCTCATGTTTCTTGGCCCAAGCAAGTCTCTCCTTCTTATTGGTGTCATTTGGTAGTGGTTTCTTTGCAGCAATTTGACCATGAAGGTCTGGTTCACGTAGTCTACTCTGAACAGTTGATGTTGAGGTGTGTCTGTTACTTGAACTCTGTGAAGCATTTATATGGACTGCAATTTAACTGTGCAATTTCTGAAGCTGGTAACTAATGAACTTTTCCTCTGCAGCAGAGGTAACTCTGGGTCTTCTTTTCCTGTGGTGGTCCTCATGAGAGCCAGTTTCATCATAGAGCTTGATGGTTTTTGCGACTGCACTTGAAGATACTTTCAAAGTTCTTGAAATTTTCCAGATTGACTGACCTTCATGTCTTAAAGTAATTGTGGACTGTTGTTTCCCTTTACTTATTTGAGCTGTTCTTGCCATAAAATGGACTTGGTCTTTCACCAAATAGGGCTATCTTCTGTATACCATCCCTACCTTGTCACAACACAACTGATTGGCTCAAATGCATTAAGGAAAAAAATTCCACAAATGTACTTTTAACAAGGCACATCTGTTAATTGAAATGCATTCCAGGTGACTACCTCATGATCTGGTTGAGAGAATGCCAAGAGTGTGGAAAGCTGGCAAAGTGTGGCTACTTTGAAGAATCTAAAATATATTGAATTTTTATTCCATGTGTTATTTCATAGTTTTGATGCCTTCACTATTATTTTACAATGTAGAAAATAGTAAAAACCCTGGAATGAGTAAGTGTGTCCAAACTTTTGACTGGTACTAATATAATACCTAAAGTTATTAGAAAAACATTTAAAATCCAATATCAAAAACACTTGTCTATCCTGTCAGTTCTTCACACACTGATTTTACTACCTACATTTTAGCATTTTATTCTTAACGTATTTTACTTAGTTTAAAGACACTTGGAGAGGTGAAACACTGAGTAATACGTGTGTTCTTAAATCCACTCTTTCATACACTTTTCTGAGTGATACATGAAGCTATGGCAGGACGCACGTAGACAGTATACAGCTGGCGTTGTCAAAGACAGGGGAACTTAGCCAGTATCTGACTAGCTAGCCAACTAGCTACACATACTGAAACTAGCAATTGTATTAGTACACTGATAAAACTGGCACATTTATCCCACTAGCTATTCACCGTGTGACTCAGTTGGTAGAGCATGGCACTTGTAACGTCAGGGTTGTGGGTTCGATTCCCACTGGGGACTAGTACCAGCAAATAGGAAAATGTATGCACACACTACTGTAAATCACTCTGGATAAGGGTGTCTGCTAAATTACTAAACTGTAAACTCACAGGAATAACGCTCAAGGCATTTGTAGCATACGTTAGCTAACAAGTATTTCAAGGTAATGTTAGCAAGCACAAAGTGATTTTCGGAGCAGGTTAGGACAGCATTTTCGCTAACCATTTCCCCAACCTTAACCTCAGTATCCTAACCTGCTCCGTAAATTTTCCAAACCTGCTACGAAAAAGTAACTTGGGTAACGAAGTGTTTCGCAGCTAAACTAGTTACAGTAACGTTACATACAGTAAGTTAATAGTTCGCGTGCAAGCGTACGCTGACCGTCGTGACACAGGCAGCTAGCAAGCAAACTCAATATTCAGAATTAACAGTAGTTACTAAGCTAGGAAAATAGTGCATGCTATGGATCGATCAAAAAACGATTGTGTAACGTTAGTGTCACTTATGTCAGCAATGCATGCTAGCTATATGGGTGTCCGATGTATGCAATTAAAACTAGCTAAGTTAGTTAGCTCGCGCCTAGAAACGTAACGAAATGTTATGTTCATAGGCTCGCCCTAGCAAAGCACGTAGCTAGTTAGTAATAGTTGTATAATAGTTGTAAGCAAACACCAATTTATACTGTCGAGAATGGCCGTTTTGGGAGTTCATTCGAATTTTGACAGCCAGTACTCCGCTCACAGGCTGCCTTCCCCCATTCCATACAAGTCAACAAAACAGGCACCTTCGCTGGCTAACTAGCTAGCTACAACTGTTTTTGATCACATCGGAAATAACACGTGTATCTAGGTGCACTTGAGCCCCAAAAAATAAGAAAATCATTCAACATTACCTCCCGCAGCAAAATATGTTCCTTTTCTTTATTTTTCTCAATCGATGTTTCTCGTTTTATAAAATCCACACACGATCGATTATCTTTTAGAGCTTTAGCTAGCTGGTTGCACACAGGAGAGCTAGGCCTCACGCCTCCCTCACGAGTTTTAGCTCAGTGATTGGCCAGACTAGGTTTGTAGGCATTCACTGGATACATTCTGTGGATTTGTTTGGATGACCTCGTTGATAGATTGCTATATGAACCAATAAGGCAGACCGAACTGGGCAGCACATATTCCGGTTGCGAAAAAGGTTAACCTCCAGGAAGCGTCATTTTACGATATCAAAACGAAAATGGTACCGAGATGGGTCGTCACTAGTTACCCCAGCCACAAAGTCATAAACCCCGCCTCTTTCTACAATCTATTTTCGTAGTATCTGATTGCAAACCTAATTTTAACCATAAACTTGAACACAATGCTAACCGTATGCCTAACACTCAAATTACAAAAACCAACAAGCAAATTGTTTTCATATTTTTACTATAGCAAATTTTGACTTTGTGGCTGTGGTAACTAGTGGAAACCACCAAAATGGTAACAAAATGGGAACTTGTACTACAGAATTCCTCGGAACTGTTTTTTTATTTTAAGGAATGTTCTGTTGATCCAAATGTAGCCATGTTCTTAGAAACAGTGCAGTATCCTTTGCAACAAAGAAATACGTGTAAATGTTCTTACAACCAAAACCAATAACATGGATATCAGGCAATGCTTGCCCAGAAAAATGTAACATGGGGCGGCAGTATATTAGCTATGATTTCAAATTGTATTAGTTACATGCGCCGAATCTAGGTGTAGACCGTACAGTTTAATGCTTACTTACGAGCCCCTGACCAACAATGTAGTTTAATAAAATTGTTGGGAAAAAAATACGAATAAGCAAAAGTAACAAACCCTCATTATTTGACCATGCTGGTCATTTATGAACATTTGAACATCTTGGCCATATTCTGTTATAATCTCCACCAGGCACAGCTAGAAGAGGACTGGCCACCCCTCATAGCCTGGTTCCTCTCTAGGTTTCTTCCTAGGTTCTAGCGTTTTTAGGGAATTTTTCCTAGCCACCGTGCTTCTACACCTGCATTGCTTGCTGTTTGGGGTTTCAGGCTGGGTTTCTGTACAGCACTTTGAGATATCAGCTGATGTAAGGGCTTTATAAATACATTTGATTTGATTAACGAGCAGCAGTAAAATAACAATTATATATAGATATTTCGGTAGTGTCAATGTGCGGTGGCACCGGTTAGTTGAGGCAATATGTACATGTAGATAAGAGTAGCAGCGGGAGGTGGCAGTGCAAATAGTCTGAGTAGCCGTTTGATTAGACGGTCATGAGTTTTATGGCTTGGGGCTACAAGCAGTTTAGAAGCCTCAGACCTAGACTTGGCACTCCGGTACCGCTTGCCGTGCAGTAGCAGAGGAAAGTCTATGACTAGGGTGGCTGGAGTCAATTTAGTAGTGTTTCAAATGCAGTTTAAAATGTAGACAGAATTATCTACACATTTATTTTTTTTACAATACTGTGGTCATTAAACTGACACCTAGGACAAAAAGGTATCTTTTGTTAGCGAGAAAGTAACATTTCATATAATTTTATAAAAAGGTTTATTGGAAAATTCTGCACTTTGTAAAAACATGTGCAAGCAACTTCTAATACTACATATCAAAAAACAATTCTAAAAATATACAATTTTAGAAAATATACATTTCCAGTTTATGCAAATTGTAAATTTGAGGTATTACTAACATCTGCAGCCACTGGCATTCATTTTGCAATATTGGAGAACAAGCAAAAATATAAAACTGAGCAAAATTTCAATTCTGGGTCTGTTTCTCCAGTTGAACCACCAGAGAAAAAAGTTTAACAGAGCTAGGTGTTTAAGTGTTCTATAGCCCTGCTTTGAATCAAAAGCATTTTGTGGGACACCTAAACAGGAATTGTGCACAACAGTACAAAGGTTACGCATGACATCTTTGGGCTTGTTAAGAAACAGTGTGCTTTGACAGCAGTTAAAGGATTAAGGTGACATACATTTTACAATTAAAAGGGATAATTATGACAAATTGGAACAAAAGTCAATAATTTTATAGATTAATGAAAGGTATAGATTTCTGGTGAGTAAATCTGCTCCCCTCAAATTGAAATCAAATGTTCACTAACTCCATCAGATTACACATGGGAAAAGAAATGTAAAAACTTTTGTAAAGAGTAAACACACAAAACAACGAGTACGTTTGTTACTGAAATGACCCTCACATCCACCATGAAGTAATTTCTATAAACGTTTTTTTTTTTTTTAATTACTTGGGGGCGAGGGGGGTTCCAATATCAAATCCATACCGACACTTAAAATAAATTGTTTAAATGGGGTCGCTAACAGATTTATCAGTTGTGCTTCGCTTAAGAAATACATGAGTTAAGGACAGTTCTATTGGACATCAAACTTAGAATATAAAATACATTCAATAAGGGAGTGTTGCCTAAATATAAGTGTATGCAATTGATTAACATGTCCATCTGCTCTAACAAAAGATTCCGCAAAGTATACACATCATAGTCATCTTAAAACCACATGTGCTTGAAGGAATTAGACTTGTGTATTAATTTTGGCAGTTCAAGTTAAAATGCATTGTTAACAGAATAACATTAAGGTTACAGATACATTTGATCAAGGCAGCTTAATTACATCAACTACAGTTAATGACAAATAGGACCAGAGAAGAGGGGGTGGCATTTCGCCAAACAGACAGTGTTACATTTGTAAAATATATTAGGAAAAGTTATTTTTGTCTTTACTGAAATGCTTAACTTCCCTCATAGTTCATGTTGTCTCCATGCTGGTCAAGCATGTGGAGCAAGTTATCACCGTCCACTGCTGTATCCTGGGAAGAACTGGTTGAGAATGGCTTGGAGGGGATTGTTGACAGTCATTGGGTTGTTTTTCCCCAGATCGTGCCTACATGCCGGGCATGAGTACACCTCTGCCTTGAAAGACCGCTGAAGGCATTCCTAGAAAAAGGAAAAGTGCAACTTTCAATCTCTTGTCTATTTTTCTTCCTCAAAATGGACAGAAAGGCAAAATGTCAAGGCTAGCAAAGAAGAGCAACTTACCCTGCAGACATTGTGTTGGCACTCGGTGGTGATAGGTTGAAAGACCACTTCCTGGCAGCATATACATGAGAAGACTTCCTCAACTTTGTTCAGGAATTTCTGGAAAAGCAAAAGTAAACTGTTAAGTACCTAGTATCCAAACCCATGGTGAGGAGAATGACATGGAAAAGCAGACGCTGCATAACCAAGTCATTTTACACATCCTAATGCTTTCTATCAGCCCTTCAATGGATATTACGTAAAGACAATGCTCAGTACACCACCAGTGATGATGACAATCAAAAGATCCAGCATTAACATCAATGCTTGCCTGGTTATAAAGCTTCACATGGTCATATCAAAAGTGATTGGCTTTGCATTAGTCTCACTGAGAAAAAATAACATCCTATCTGGATAAGTAAAGGGTAAATAAATTAATTCCAATGGTGTGAAATCTGACGAGAACTTTCTTACCGGGCCAAGAGCCAGAGACTCCATGGCTTCACCCCACAGCTTCCTGTTGGACTCGTCACCCTTGATCCAAGCCTTCTGTTCTTTGGTCAGTTTATAAGCCTCAACTTTCATCTTCTTGGGAGTTCCCTTGGCTGGTGACAACTTCTCTTCAGCTACAAAAGAGGTTAGGAGAGGTAGCACATGGACACAGAAGGTTGGGAGAAAAGAGATGGACACCCATTTAGAACTGACTCTACAGTCAATACCACTCATGATTGTAAAAGTGAGAATAGTGTTCATTAACCATTTGCACCTGTATTCTGTTGGAAATCTTTTGTGTGGCTAAAGCTAATTCTGCAGCTACTTTGAAGAACTACCCACCATTACACTGAGACTTTCTCTTCCGCTTCCCTTTGGTGGGTGTTTCAGTCACCTCATTTTCCTTCTCCTTGTTCTCCTTTTCCTTCTCCTTGGCAGCCTGGGCCTCCAGATAGCCCTCAGGATACTACAAAATATTAAAAGGATGTAGACTCATCAAAACAAGTTATAGAAAGGCATAGAGTGCCTGAGCTGCAGTTAACAGGATAATCCGTGCCTCTACCTGCATTGTGAGTCCCAGTTTCTTGATGCGTTCCTTGCCATCCCGGGTCCATGGCGCTGGCTCGTAGTCGTTTCGTTTGAGCAGGTACCTCCAGACCAGGAAGCCGGACTTGCCCTTCTCTGGCCAGTATTTCACCACCTGGAAGAGATGAGGGAATTGTTGAGTCAACATGGAACCACAGGACAAGACGAAGGAAGCAGGCTTGTGAATTGCTAAGGGTGTAACAATACACAGTATTTTCATATTGAAATTCATTTCAGAATCAACATCCCCATTTCACGCCTGGGCATTCCAACCTTGTAGATGCCGTCGTATCTGTTGCCGTCTTCGGGGCTGAACTTGCTATGCTTGCGGCCCTTGGAGCTGCGCACCACCCTGACCGGCTTGCCTGCCTTCCAGTCTTTGGCCTCAGCCCCGTCCTTCTCGTTCACCGACGCATTGCAGTTCAGAGCCAGAGCTCTGGGTCACACAGGCAAATGAGGATTGAGTCATTCAAATGATAATCAAATTATGGATGGCAGTGAATAATCCATGCCAAAACTCACTCAAAATACTTTACAGTTTAAACAGCAAATAAGATGTCCTACTTGAATAATTTTCAATTATACTGAATACACTAAAAGGTGAATTGTTAGAACAGGTCATGATTGTTAAAAACAGTCAACCTAAAGCTCAAGAGGCATAGACATGCAAAGCAAATAAGCCCAAGCGTCCACCCATTTCAACCTCATTCAAGCCACTATCACACACGTAGCGTTAATAGTGGCATGGGGAAAGTTGTGCTGGTCTGATGAATACATGTAGGAGAAGAGGTAACAAGACCACACTTCACTGTAGCACAGATATGGAGACCAGGGGAGGTATACCAGCACCAGTGAGTGTTCTCTGTGCAGAGACTTACCTGTTCATATTGGTGAGCTTCTGATCACACGACTGTTCAGCTGTCCTCTTGTTGCCAGACAGGTCTCGTCCTCCTGAGCCGGTGTAGGTGAACTCGTTGCCATTATCCTGGGAACCAATTGAAAACCAGAATTTGCACAGTGACTTCTCATGCTTAAGGTGTTCACAACATTCCGTTACATCTAGTTAGACTTAATCTTCCATTTACTTTTTAACTATGTACATTATGGGCACATGTAAAGGAAAAATATGGAAGAGAGCTTATGTACCTGGTCATCTTCATAACCCCCTGCCAGCACAAGGGAGTAAGATCCATCGTTGCTCCTCCCATGGATCCCAGCTACATGTGGCCTGTGACAACCAGACTCACTCACCTGTACACAGTGTTTAATGTCAGAGAACAACCTACCAGGACCGACAGCCATTACAACAAACACTAAGGGGTTCATTCAATCAAATCCACCCACAAGACTCCTTTTGACATTGTCAAATTAAAATTACAACGTTTTTGGGTATATTATACAAAAAAATAATACTGCAGTTATGACTTTCCTCTTCAGCCTGTTGCAAACAGAAGTGACTCACCTGGACCCTGAACTTCCAAATACTTCCAACGGGGACGCCAGGGACTGGGCCGTAGTGGTTTGAGGGCACGATAGTGCACTGCTTGCTGCGGCCGACACAAGCCATGCCCTGATAGGAGAAGAGGTTGTGTAAAAACACTTGGGTATACACAGTTTACTAAACTAACAACAAAAAGTTCAGAAGGGTAACTGGGTGTATGATGTCTCAGGACCCATCATTATACCTCTGCTATTTTACTAAGAGGTAGATCCACCCATCAACATTCCTCAATGCGCTTACCTTTCCCCAGTCTCTCTGGCTGGTTGAGCTAGCGGACGCCATCTTGGATTTCTTCTTGCTGTCCTTGAGTTTCTCTCCTGCTAAGACCACTTCACTGGCATCGTTGCGGCACTCGGGACAATACCTAGATAAATACAGAGGTTAAAGCAAGCAGGGAACAGGACATCCAAAATAAATGCAGTATAAAGCCACTACATGGCTCCTGTAGTGTTAATATGGGCATGTGGAAAGTTGTGCTAGTCCGCTGAATACATGTAGGAGAGAAGACAACTCCCCCAATGCAGAGGTAACAGACCACACTTCACTGTAGCACAAATATGAGACCAGGGGGAGCAACACTAGCACCCGTGGGTGTTCTCTGTGCAGAGACTTTTTTCTTCAAGTAATTTGGACAGTACAGCTCACGGTAGAAAGAAACTAATGAATAATACTCAATTCAAATTGGCCAAATAAACAGCTTGAAATCACATTAAACTCCATTTAGAAACATGCTTCAAGTGCATGACTAAGACAGTCACATAAGCAGCTCTAGAAGGGGGTACTGGCCAAACATCAGTACTGTAGCATACTTACCAGTCGTCATCGTCGGGGAGGCTGGTCAGTGGGGGGTTAAGGCAGTAGATGTGGAAGGCCATGTCACACTCGTCACACAGCAGCTGCTTGTCAGGGTCCTGCTTCACACCGCACACGTGGCAGTTGCACCAGCGGCAGTTCTTTTTGAGGTCATCTTTGCAGTGTTTGCACTCAGGTCCGTTTGACCCTGGAGTAAAAACAGGAGCGAAGACTATGTCAGCCCTTTGACTTGTAAACGTTTAGATGAGTACTGTAAACCCTTCAGTAGGAAATGCATGTGTGTACTGGGAATATTTAAGATGAATAAAGTTCATTTTTAGTTAAGAGTAATTCACACAATGCTTAGCATATCCACACGTTTTCCCTTTCTGCAACACACATGATTTCCAGTGTTCTGTTTGTGACACTGATGTGTGTTGGTTGATGGTCACGACACTTGATACTGAATGTTATGGGTTGTTCTCATATCATTTGATAGTGATTGACGTCAGTTACTGAAGGCACAAGGACACACTGAATATTATAGTATTGATGACATTATGAACAATGTGATTCTGTAGCAGCTGGCAAAGTCAGTCTAATGTTTGTACTTCGTACAAGCCTCTCAGGCTGATGTTTAGAGAACATTTGATACCGTCTGATTAGACCAGGGCTCTCCAACCCTGCCCTGTTCCTGGAGTTACCCTCCTGTAGGTTTTTGCTCCAACCCCAGTTGTAACTAACATGATTCAGCTTATAAACAAGGTAATTATTAGAAATCAGGTGGGCTTGATAATGGTTGGAGTGAAAACCTACAGGACTGTAGCTCTCCAGTAACAGGGTTAGAGAGCCTGGTATTAGACTATAAAAGGCCTTCACCAAGAGGCCAGTGAGATATTTTCTATGCTTCTGAAGGTATTTCCCTAAATTCTATTATTAAACTGGGTTCTTCTTTGATATTATCAACGACTGCTCTCCTTTTTTAGTTTGCCTGAAAATTCCAGTTACAACCAGTGTTTTGGATGAATCCACACAAGCAAACTAAATATGCGCAGGCAGCACTTTGTAAAAAACTATAAGAACATATTGATTTGTGTAGCCATCATAACTAAAAATGAATCTTGTGCTGGATCGCGAAATATGTCAAGATTAATCCCAATCTCTATGGTAACAATAGTATGTCGTTCTCTAACATCTGCCTCCAACGTTGAACTAAAACCTGATTTCAGCCTGCAGAACGTTTGCAACTCTGCATGTGCTTTACATGCATCCTCATCCTTCATGAAAACCGGGCTGAGAAATGCACGGACCCTACACAAGAACAGACTAAACACGTAGGCCGTTTGTGACAAAATAGAAACTACTGCGCTGTCTGCATCTGTGTATTGAGTGCAAGTCAATTATTTACATCAGTGTATAAAATGTGTTGATACTTCAATTTGCATTGATATTAGTGAGAGTATGAGTACTGGAGGGGATAGCTGCTGTTTTACGGGCTCCTAACCAACTGCTGTATTGTTTCCCCCCCCCCGCATTGTTCATAACTTATTTTGTACCTAATGTTGCTGCTACCGTGTGCGACTCAAAGGCTGTACTGCTTTCGTGACCAGGCCCAAATCCACGTCATTCGCGTGAAGATGGAGAAAAAGGGGGCCGTGGTGCCTTGTGATAATTCAGAGACGAATGGGTAAACCTCGACTACCGTCCGTACTTTTGGCCAACTTGCAATCATTGGGGGAAAAAACTGGACAATCTACGATTAAGACTATGCTACCAACGAGACAAACTAATATCTTATCTTTCACTGAGTCGTGGCTGAACGACGACACGAATAATACAGTTGGCTAATAATATACAGTTTTCCATGCATCAGCAGGACTGACCAGCTATGTCTGGTAAGACGAGGGGCGGGGGTGTGTGTCTATTTGTCAATAACAGCTGGTGTGCCATGTCTAATATTAAAGAAGCCTCAAGGCATTGCTCGCCAAAGGTCGAGTACCTCATGATAAGTTGCAGACAACACTATCGACCAAGAGAGTTCTCCTATTATTCGTAGCCGTCTATTTACCACCACAAATCGATGCCGGCACTAAGACTTCACTCAACAAGCTGTATAAAGCCATAAAAAAACAAAAATAAATTATCCAGAAGCAGCGCTCCTAGTGGCTGGGGACTTTAATGCAGGCAAACTTAAATCAATTTTACCTCATTGCTACCTGCATGTCACATGTGCAACCAGGGAAAAGAAAATCCTAGACCACCTTTACTCTAAACACAGAGACGCATACAAAGCTCTCCATCACACTCCATTCGGCAAATCGGAGCATAATTCTATCCGCCCGATTCCTGCTTACAAGCAAAGACTAAAGCAGGAAGTACCAGTGACTCGCTCAATACGGAAGTGGTCAGATGATGCGGATGCTACACTACAGGACCGTTTTGCTAGCACATACTGGAATATGTTACGGGATTCATCCAATGGCTTTGAAGAGTATACCACCTCACTCACCGGCTTCATCAATGAATACGGCGACGACGTCGTCCCAACAGTGACCGTACGTACATATTCCAACCAGAAGCCATGGATTACAGGGAACATCCGCACTGAGCTAAAGGCTAGAGCTGCCGCTTTCAAGGAGCATGACACTAATCCAGAACTAGATGAACCATCAAACAGGCAAAGTGTCAATACAGGACTAAGATTGAATCCTTCAACACCGGCTCTGACACTTGTTGGATGTGGCAAGGCTTGCAAACTATTACAGATTACAAAGGGAAATCCAGCCACGAGCTGCCCATTGACGCGAGCCTACCAGACGAGCTAAATGCCTTTTATGCTTGTTTGAGGCAAGCAACACTGAAGCATACATGAGCACCAGCTGTTCTGGATGACTGTAACGCTCTCGGTAGCCGATGTGAGCAAGACCTTTAAAACAGGTCAACATTCAAAGCCGCGGGGCCAGATGGATTACCAGGACGTGTACTCAAAGCATGCGCAAACCAACTGGCAAGTGTCTTCACTGACATTTTCCACCTCTCCCTGCCCAAGTCTAATACCAACATGTTTCAAGCAGACCACAATAGTCCCTGTGCCCAAGAAGGAGAAGTTAACCTGCCTAATTGACTAGCGCCCCGTAGCACTCACATCAGTAGCCATGAAGTGCTTTGAAAGGCTGGTCATGGCTCACAACACCATCATTACAGAAACCCGAGATCCACATACCACCCCAACAGAAAACACAATCTCCCATTCCCACCTGGACAAAAGGAATAACTATGTGAGAATGCCGTTCATTGACTACAGCTCAGCATTCAACACCACAGTGCACACAAAGCTCATGACTAAGCTAAGGACCCTGGGACTAAACACCTCCCTCTGCAACTGGATCCTGGACTTCCTGACAGGCCTCCCCCAGGTGGTAAGGATAGGCAGCAACACATCCGCCACGTTGATCCTCAACACAGGGGCCCCCCAGGGGTGTGTACTTAATCCCCTCCTGTACTCCCTGTTCACCCACGACTGCGTTGCCAAACAACTCCAACATCACCATTAAGTTTGCTGACGACAACAGCGGTAAGCCTGATCACCGACAACGACGAGTCAGCCTACAGGGAGGAGGTCAGAGACCTGGTCGTGTGGTGCCAGGACAACAACCTCTCCCTCATTGTGAGCAAGAAAAAGTAGATGATCGTGGGTAACAGGAAAAGGAGAGCCGACATCACCTTTTCCCCCGCAGGAGAGTGAAAAGATCTGGCATGGGTCACCAGATTCGCAAAAAGATCTACACCTGCACCATTGAGAGCATCCTGACCAGTTGCATCACCGCCTGGTATGACAACTGCTCAGCATCCAACCGTAACACCAGGTCCTCTACTCCGACAATTAATCCATACATAAAAGTCAGCCAAATTGTTTCTAGTCATCTCTCCTCCTTCCAGGCTTCTTTTTCTTGGACTTTATATGGCAACTAACTTTCATAATAAGGTGCATTACCACAACCAACCTCAGTTAATCTTCAATCACCCACGTGGGTATATGTTCCTAAAAACCAATGAGAAGATGGGAGAGGCAGGACTTGCAGCTCGTTCTATGTCACAAATAGAATCAACTCCTATTTTAGCGCCTGGCAGCGCAGACGCTCGTTGGCGCGCGCGAGCAGTGTGGGCGCAATGACTGAAAACATGTGTACATTTATTTCTCGCAGCGCGTCTGGTTTGTGCATGGTGTAAGGCGCTACAGAGGGCAGTGCGTACGGCTCAGTACATCACTGGTCCAATCTTCCTGCCATTCAGGACCTATATACTAGGGGGTGTCAGAAAAAGGCCCAAGAAATTGTCAAAGACTCCAGTCACCCAAGTCAGAATGTTCTCTCTGCTACCACACAGCAAGCGGAACCGGAGAGCCAAGGCTAGGACCAAAAGGCTCCTTAACAGCTTCTACCCCCAAGCCACAAGACTGCTGAACAATTAATAAAATGGCCACCTGGACAATTTACATTGACACTCCCCCTTTGATTTTGTACACTGCTACTACTCTGGTTATTATCCATGCATTGTCACTTTACCCTTACCTACATGTACAAATTACCTCAACTAACCTATACAACCACACATTGATTCGGTACCCCCTGTATATAGCCTCGTTATTGTGTTACTTTATAAATATAACTCTTGAACTGGATTCTTTTATTTAACTAGGCAAGTCAGTTACCAACAAATTCTTATTGACAAAGACAACGCTGGGCCAATTGTGCACCGCCCTATGGGACTCCCAATCACGGCCAGTTGTGATTCAGCCTGGAATCGAACTACGGTCTGTAGTGATGCAGTGCCTTAGACCACTGCATAATAACCATCCTACTGTGTACGTGGATTCAGTCAGATTCTGGTGCAAAACATTTGGCACAGTAGCAAAACAGAAACAAGCTATTGGACAAATCCAGGTTGGTCCATTAAAGGGGCGGCAGGTAGCCTAGTGGGTTACTGGCCCAACATGCTAACCGAAAGGTTGCTAGATCGAATCCCTGAGCTGACAAGGTAAAAATCTGTCCTTCTGCCCCTGAACAAGGTAGTTAATCCACTGTTCTTAGGCCGTCACTGTAAATAATTATTTGCTCTTAACTGACTTGCCTAGTTAAATAAAAAATATATAGTTTTGTCGCGTTTGCTTTCTAGTGAATACACCCGATGAAATCCAGCTAAACAGCTCCAACTTACTTTTCAATGGACTGTCAGATCCCACTCCAGATCCATCCAATGCTCCAGGCTCCTCGATTTTGTAAATTTCAGTCAAGAACATGATCCTACAGTCGTTCAGGGAGTCACCGGCATCCCTGAAATAAAACACAAGCTCTTAGGATACCTGTCATGGTACAACTGTGCAAACAAAATGCCAATGGAAAACTATGACATCAACATAATAAAAAAGTGCAATCTATACTGTGTAGCTAATATATAACAAGTAATCAATAGAAACACACTATTGAATTATTCTATGAGAGACAATGTACTCTCTTTTTGCTTATTAAAAGTAGAGATGAACAGGACCAATTATTACCCGAGCAGTATTTTGGTGTAGATCTCGTGCAGGGTGCGTGTCTCCCTCTTCCTCTGGATCTGGGCATCGTACCAGTAGCCGCGCTCCTTGGGTTCGTCGGGGTTGAAGTTGACCATGACCACCATGCCCACCTCTAGCTGGTGCCACTGGTAGACGGTGCGGGCACGCGGGCGCACATCCTTGGAATGCAACGGCACCACACCATTCTCTGGGTAGCTATAGAGACCACACAGAGGCAGTGTCAGTATTCAGCTCAGATGCACACGGCAGGTGCTTCCTACATAAATGGGGCTTTTGTAAGCTGATTGACATAACTGAAAGAACAGAAGCAGCTCAAAGTAGTGTTTGAATTCTGAGGAACTTGACTGCCGGGGGCACATTGGAGTAATACAAATCGTTAATTTCAAATGTTCCTCTGGTTTTTACACACTGGCAGGCAAAACAATGTGGTATGGTAATGTACAATTTATCAAGCACAAATATTTGTAATTCGTTTGCCAATTGTCGTGTTATGGAATTATATATATTTTTTTGCATAGACTTATCAGGAAAGAAATGAATGTTGAAGCCCCACTAGGAATAAGGTGTTCTGCAACAGATACAGAAACTGAGTAGTACACTGTGGTATTGGCAGCATGTGGTCAAAAAGAAATGGGTGCATCCCAATTTCTTGTCCCCTGAAGCAGGGCTTGACAAACTTTTTTAACCACTAGTCCTTTAAACGTGTCCAATTTTTTTATACAGCAAAGTCTGTAACACCTTTTTTACATCGTTGTATGACGCAAAATACTTTACAAAATAAAATGCATTACTATATTTTTTGAGAATCAGACAAATGTAGGCTATACCCTTCCTATTGGCTTCTTTACATATTCAAGCATGTTTCAAAATACAGCAGTTTCACGTGAGATGGAAATATTTATTAGAAATTAAGAGATTTAAAGATGCATCAACTAGCATGGGTTACTGATAACTAGGATTATGGCTTGCCTGCTGGACAACACAATAAAGTTGATTTGAAAACCACTAGAACATGTGGAAAATGCTGGTTTCAATGGCATATTAAAGTGTTTATAAAATAATTCCCTCAACACTTTTATAGTCGTATTTTGACTAGGCTACTTTGAAACAAGGTAAGACATGCTTTATAAAATTACAAAATTAAGTTGAAACAATTAAATCATTTCAAAATGCTGATCGCCTCCACTCAGGGTGATGTGCAACAGGCACTGTCCATATAATCTGAACGAACCGTATGTCGACGGAATCAAGCCTTCAGACATTAATGTAAATTACCCTGCATTAGATTTGTGAAACATGACATATGTGTAATTTAAAGTCTCATTAAAGTTAGACTCCATTTCCCAGCGCCTCCCTCACGTCGGCATTGGTTTTGACAATTTGCATATCACCTACAATTTGCCCCGTGGGCTTCATTTTTTATACATGTAGGCCTACATGAAAAACAGATTTGAATATTATTTCAATGTTGGCTCTCTGATCCAATTCTGATATAATTGTTTGATATTGTGCAATGATTAACTTGTTTTTTTATTTAAAAAATGTACTTGTCCATTTGTACTACTTAAATCTATCATGTCATCCAACAAATATATATTTTTTAATGTCCCAGAAAAGAGTTAATGTCGAGGCCTGTGAAGTGTGCACTCGTTCACTACTTCACAGAAAATCTAAAAGCATTAGATGGGTGAAGACCTGGGCTAGTGAGTATCACAATATTTCTTATACCAGTCATTTCCTTTAAAAATCAGTAAAGGGAAGTGAACACCTTTTGGGAGGAAGGAGAGATAATTGGGACATGGCCAATCTTTTTCCCCATTGGTCCACCTCTTTACTAAACGGCAATAAGTTCCACATGTTTTCTATACATGTTTGCGGAGGGTAACAGTCACCAGTGAGGCATGACATATCCATCCGATCTTTAAATATAAAATACTTGATAAAATGCTCACTCTTCATATTTGACATGGTAGTGAATAACTTCCTCTTCGCTGGGTTTAGTGTCTGAGCCCTCCTCTCCAGATGTCTTTGTAACGTTCACAATTTGGGCCTCAAACCAGGCACCCATGTTCAAGTCTCTGGCATCAACAAACTCGTTAATCTGGGGGGGAAATTACACAAAGTCAATATTAACAATTTTTCAAACTTGTGTTTTGCAAAATTCAAATTAAGACTAGCTATTATATTCAACCCCAATTAAAGAACTCCAAAATATTAACGCAAATAACATTTTTGATTTTAAGTTAAAAGCATAATTTTACCCCATCAAATGATACCAGTACAGCAAATACTAGGGCTTTTAGAGATCCGCCCTGTGTTTACCTTGTAACAGCCAAAGCCGGGGTCGACCAGGTCTGGAAAGTCGGTTTGGGTGGAGGTGCCAGCTGCCTGCACCTCGGCCTCCCCGTGGGTGGAGCTCTTGTCCGACTCACTCTGCGCCGAGCTACAGCCAGAGTCAGAGTCAGACAGCTCGGCCTCTTTGTCCTTGCTTTTGAGGACAGCAGCAGGGGGCGCGGCCTGTCTAACAAGCAGCTGCACTATGTCGTTCAAACCCACGTTGTAATCAAAGATTGTGTGGCCGTCCTCCATCTGGGACCAGAAACAGAACATATTAATTCAGACATGATTACTAAGGACCCCAGCAACACGGTTGTAACTGAATTAAACAGAAAAGTATCCATCTTCCCCACCTGCTTTCCCCGGTAAAAAAGCCTCTGCTTCTCTGGGTCAACCTTAAAAAGTTCCAAGATCTTGAGGCGCAGCTCGTCCACCTTGGTAAGTTTGGACAGGGAGTCAATCCGATGGGTCTCCTTGCCATCCATGGTGCGCACTTGAATCCACATTGCAGCTGCCCTATGCAAAGGGGAGCCAAACTGTGGGTTAATGGCAGCATTGCACCATCTGAGCTTCAAAAGCAGCACCATTCAATGTTTCTCCCACTTTCCTTTGAGTATTACTGTGCCAACTATTGATCAAGTGGATCAAACATTCATTATTTAATTCTAGAATACTTCCCCAAATCCCATTCAATGACTGGGGGAACATTCAACAAACATGCCATGCTGATTTTAACAGTGCGGGAAACTGGGTGAGTAAGCCACTCCTACCCTTTTAAATGCAGCTATTGCGACCCCATCCTGGCGCGAAGGCAGCGCTCATATCAAACAACGTGGCTTCGCTTCCTGACAATGTTCCAAGCGCACATACTCTCGAAACTTGAATAGAATTGCTATGGTAGACAGTATGAAATATATATTTCAAAAATATAATTCGTTTTATTTTACATTAGCTAGCGAAGCTTTGTGTTCAGCTGGGAGGAGGCTGGTTCTCTCGGGTCAGCTGGGATAAGCTACACAATGTTGTGGCAGTAACTACTACTGTTATTATACTTGACCAGTTACTTAGACTTACAATTGTTGGCTGGTTAGCTTGCTACACAAACGAACCATTAAACAATATTGGGAAACAATTGACAAGCAGCTCGCTATTTCAATTGACTAACTAAATCAGGTAATTTAATGTAATAATTAGCTAGCTATGATTCAAGTAACACTAACTAACATTAAATAAACAAGATCAGTAATATTCAGCCGTCGTAAACAAACATTTTTGCAATAGTTAACGTTAAGTAAGCATCTTAGTAAGTTAGAACTAACTAGCTAAGAAGTCATACTAACGTTGGTTAACAGGTAATGTAATGGGGGTAGCCATTGAAATGTTGAAACTAACTAGAGAGAACGTCATCATCCACGATAGTAACAAATAGTACACTGATAGTAACGTTAATCGACATTGACAGCACAGCACACCACGTTACATTAGCATAGCTAGCTAGTTAACGTTAGCTACAACATCAACTAATAGGTTGGAGTTCCTACAACTAGCTAACCAAAGGAAACATTATCGTTACATTGATGGCACTTACACATAGCTTGTGAGTTACCATGCAAACTGTCGAGTGAAATTATAATATTAATAATTCACTAGCAAAAGTTAGCTGGTTGGAATGAGGCATTCACTGTACCAAGTTAGCTAGCAACTTTCAAAAATCAAACTTGCCAAAGAAGAAACATTACGTTACCTGTTCTTTTCTTACAAATGCAAATAATTATATGACGTTTATTAAACCGTCAAACGTAATCCTATACTACTTCTTGATCAAATTCACAACTCTTCTGTAGACTGCTTTTAGAGGACTCAATCAATAAGACTCTTCAACAGTGAATGTCGCCGCCTTCTTTCCACTATTGGCTATTACCATTCTGAATTTGTCTCTGATGGGCTAAAATTCCTGTCAATCAAAACTGTGACCGGAGCTTAGCCTCAGCCCGCGAAACTAGGTTCTCGCTGGCCTTCCCTCTTCCGAGAATTTGGCGCCAGATTGATTGTACCGTCAATTTACACAAACACAGAAACAGAACTGTGTTCTACAAACTTTTAGCACAACTTTATGCCTGCGAGATGACAGATCGACACCAAACGTTAGATACATTTGACAAAAAATGCACAATGTGATTTCTTCAAACTGAAAAACGACTTTCTCATGGCCACAGCCATGTCCTGCCAGAGCGTGATGTTGTGCATCCAGTGTTCCTGTCTTGTTGTTCAGTTTGGCGGGAGAATATCATGCCAAGTGTGAACAAAGTAACATCAAACTCCGTTTTTGTTCACAGTTAACGGAAAACCTCCTGATGCCCTAAATAATGTTTTATATTCATGCCTCTCATCCAACCCAGCACTAAAACGATGCATTCCTTGTTTTAAAGGACAGCACCCTGCTTCAAACGCCATTGTTCATCTTACCACAACAGCGTGATAGCGTTGGTTCTTCTATGGATTTTATATGGCAGTTGGTAACTAATTTTAAGGTGCATTACCATCAACAACTGGAGTTTGGACCAAAGAGAGAAAAATCCTACCCATTCTCATCTCCCTAAGGAAACAAAATACATAATTAAATACTACATCCCCGGAAGATTTTCTCAGCAGTTCACTTAAGCTTGGCTCTTCAACACCATTACTTAATTCTAATAACAGACTCTCCCTTTCCCTCCAATATTGCTGCCACTGAAATATGTTCCACTGTCTCCACATTGATCACACCTCCCAGTTGGATGTTTTCCTTCCAATTTCAATTTGCTGTTGAGCTTTGTGTGTCCCAGTCTCAGCCTAATGACACTTTCCTACCTGAGAACCTCCTTGCCTCCACCTTTTCCTGAATCGTATACAGGTGTCTTCCCTTTCCCACAAGACTTGCCATTTGTTTTTTAACACTGTTCTTATATATCTAAAGTTCATCAGTGCTGCACAGAAGTCAGACTACCCTGTGAGGCCTCACCTCCAACCACTCTGCAGCCAAGAGTATGGCCAGCAACTCCAATGTGTAAACAGAAATTATCCTTTGCTCCTTTTGTCGCTGGATGTCAGGATGACATCATTGGTTCAGTCTAACCATGCACTTATATCCTGTCCAAGTATTAAAGTTTCTTATTTCTTTGTCTTATGGTGAGTTTACTTGAACTTCAACCCCTCTTGTCCAATTATTTTGCAATGTAAAAGTGTTTCACAAGTGATTGGTGTTAATAATTTAATCAGCAGCAGCATAGAAACCCATCAAAAAAAATAAGTAGAGATGAATATACAAAATCTTTGTGAGGGGAATCCGTATTACTGTGCTTGCTACTCTATCTAGAGGCCACGAGCGAGAAAGCATCAAAATGCATTTGGCTTCATAATATTCTTTAATAAAACTCAATTATTTTGATTCCTATTACCATTACTTCAGAATAATAAAAGGATATAAAATAAACGAATACTGCTTTTATTGACAAATAATAAAAACTTAAGCTTTCCTTTACAGCAACAAATAATCTTCAAAGTATGTGACAGAACATGAATGATGCTCTACATCTAACAGAAAATAGACGTACTTATGAGAAGTGCTATAACGTAACACCCATAATGATCCTTATCAGCACAATAATCAGAAGAAACCCCATGTGAAATGCAAATCAGCAGCATTGTTTGCCTCAGTATTTTTGAAAAAGAGATGTGGATCAAACCACAATTTAGGAGTGTAAACCTAAGCATTTTGAGCGGTTCTGGGTCTATAAACCGTCTGGCACCTTGTCCGGCAGACCCTACAGTAGCATCCTCTGCTACAGACTCCACGACAGACCCTCCGAGGAGCATGTCCCTCGAGGTTGGATTCGGACTCACTCTATACAAGTAGAAACAAGGAATGTTTAAATTCATAGTGTTCAATACACATAGTAGATTGACAATAAATGTGGCTCAATTCACAGTTGTTTCAGAGTCCCGCAATAAGAGCTACAATGTTAATGTTCTCTGGGTGTCACTGAGTAGACTGATACCCCATGTCATTAATCCACAATCCAGAGGTAATTGCCACCAGTGCAATTCTAGTCTAATACATCCAGTGTGATTTCAACAGATTGCCCATACCAGTTTGGCTCAGGTCCAATGACTATGCACTTAAGAGGGAAAGAAGTTGGACCTTCCTAGAAATGTTTTAGAGTAATATATTATATACAATTTAGCAAACGATTTTTTAGCGACTTACAGTCATGCGTGAATACATTTTTATGTATGGCTGGTCCCGGGAATCGAACCCATTATCCTGGCGTTGCAATGCTCTACCAAGATATATGGCAGGGTTATGAATGCTTTGTGAAGCCTCAATTTAATATGATTTATAAGGCCTTTATTTAGTGGCGCTTATGCCATCACTTATAAAGTGCAGGTTTATGTAATATTTGACATAGTGGGTTATGTCAAATTTGACATGGGTAGTTATGTCACACAGTTATGTCACATTATTGAACCCTATATAAAGCATGATATATGGTTATAGATGATTTGTGACATATTTGTGTAGTGTTTATGAAGGCTTTATGAAGCCTTTATAAGCTGCATGTCATTTAAAGCGGGACCATTTTTTGTTATGTGTCGAAAATCCTAATTATTCACTTTCTTTCACATACTTTGAAGATTGTTGCTGTAAAACAAAAGCTTGACCCTGTCAGATGAAAACATTTTATTATCCTTCAGAAATATGTGCAATAGGCCTCTGATTATCATTTGTAGAACAATATTCTGGAAACGTTGCAAAATCCAACATTGAGCTTCAATAGTAGAAAAAAAATGTGTGTTAAGAAAACTGAGAAATTATATTAAAATCACATCAAAATGGATCAAAAACATTTGACCACTGCAAATGTTAGAATTTTCCTATCAAAAACATATATATTTTTAATAGATAAACTATTTTGTGGGTTTTCTATGTATGGAGAAGATACACTAAGTTTGTGTTGGCAACCAGTGTGGTGTCAGACAAGTGTGTCACGCCCTGATCTGTTTCACCTTTGTAATTGTCTACACCTCCCTCCAGGTGTCGCCCATCTTCCCCATTATCCTCAGTGTATTTAAACCCGTGTTCTCTGTTTGTCTGTTGTCAGTTTTTGTCTCATCAAGCCTACCAGTGGTTTTCCTGTCGTTCTCTAGTTCCTGGTTTCGACCATTCTGCCTGCCCTGAGCCTGACTGCTGTTCTGTACCTTGTCACACCACCCTGGATTACTGACCTCGGCCTGCCCTGAGCCTGTCTGCTGTTCTGTACCTTTCGCACTCTGCTCTGGATTACTGACCTCGGCCTGCCCTGAGCCTGTCTGCTGTTCTGTACCTTTCGCACTCTGCTCTGGATTACTGACCTCTGCCTGCCCTTGACCTGTCGTTTGACTGCCCCCCTGTTTTTGTAAATAACTTTGGTTACGTCGAAACTGTCTGATTCTATGTCTTCTCCTGAGCCTTGAGAGAGTGGACAGTTTTCCAATGTTTGAGGCTACTGAAGCCACAATAATCATACTGACACACAACAAATACTACTAAGAGATGCATGTGGGTCTAAGGAGATGCATTATATAGTGTTTATTTTTAATTTTTTAGGACCTGTACGGGGTAGAATTTAGGAAATTTATTTTTGCAATTTTGGGTCTGTGTTAAGTCACTTGCTCTTGTTCATAAATGTTGAGAAATGATTTTGCAAATAAAAGGAGTGTATACATTAATTTTATTTCCTTTCATGAGTCATTAAACATGCATCATTCCGCAGTAATGGTAATGGGCATCACAAAATAATTGAGAGATTTAGTAATATTATGAAGTGTCACAGGTTCTGTTTTATTTGAGTGTTGTTTCCTTAGGTTACCCCTGGAGGGCGCCCTTACCTTGTTTTCCAGGTTACCCTGATTATTTCTTATTGGTTTCACCTTCTCTGTTCACATGGTTGCCTGGTTATTTATGTTCCTCAGTTGGCCTGTATTGTTGCTATGGTTTCATGATTTGTTAGTGTGCTCTTGTGCTGTTGCCTTGTTTCATTTTAGACTCTAAGTAAAAGTTATGGTTTTACCCCTACCTCTGCGCATGGGTTTGAGTTCGTACAAGCATTATTGTCACAATGAAGCAGAATGCATTTTGATTAAGTGTTTACACTTTGAAACAGCTCTCCTGTATTTTACGGTTTGTCTACTTGCTCTCACATTCATACATTGAGTCACTAATAAAATTATGTTGGTGCGACTTCTGTGGGCTCTGTGTCAGTGATGTCATAGAAAGTATTAGTCGATAATGTTATAGATACTTCTGGTTGGGTATATCCATATTTTTATTTAATCAAAAATGACCAATGGGTTAAATGTCAATGTGATGTTTCTAATGAGGTGTTACCCAGTCTGACACAGTAACACAGGCTCATGGTAGTTCCATCACTTTATTCATGAAACATTAAACTGAAGTACTGTTGAATTTCATTTATTCTGATGCAGGATGCTCCTTCTGAGCAGTACCAATATGGTAGATGGTGGCATCAGAGCCTCTCATTGGCCAACACATAACATTAGCAATTAGCATAACATTAGCAAATCGTGTTTGTATACTGTACATCATTGCTCCCCCTCTGCCTCAGCCTGATGGTGAGACTATGGGTGCATCTCAATTGGGCCTCCTCGTGTCCTCTCTCCTCCCCCTCAAGACACATTGGAGGAAAAAGCCAGAGGTCCCGCCCCTCTGACCTTCTCCTCCAATGGGTTTTGATAAGGAGGTGAGGAGAGCGGATGCGAGGAGAGGGCAATTGAGATTCTCCCATGTTTTCCACATGTTGGGGGCATTATTTAATGTTAAAAGCACATTTTTTTTCATATTTAGCCTATTTAGTGTTCAATAGATCATTGTAAAAATCAGACGAATCAAATCAAATTCTATTTGTCACATGCGCCCAATACAACAGGTGAAATGCTTACTTACAAGCCCTTAACCAACAATGCAGATTAAGAAAATATAGTTAAGAAAATATTTCCCAAAAAATTAAATAATAATAATGAGGCTATATACAGGGTGTACCGGTACCGAGTCAAAGTGCGGCGGTATAGGTTATTCGAGGAAATTTGTACATGTAGGTAGGGGTAAGTATCTACTATACATAATTACTAAATAGCGAGTAGCAGGAGTGTAGAGAGCAAAAAGCAATGACCCATCATAATTGTACAACGTTGAATAGTTCATTTTGATATTGTGCATTATCGGACCATCCACACCACAGATAATGAGTAGTAGTAGATGTGTGCAGTTTGTTATGCCCTCAAGCATTTGTGGGTTAATTATTCAGTTTTGTGAGGTCTACAGCGTTCATGGTAGAACATTTAAGACAACATTGTATTTTTAGTCTGATTAGGTGTGGAAATTCTTACTATTTAAAAAAAAAATCATAATTTATCCAATTGATTTAGCTATATGTTGACAAATTAGAGAACACAACTATTGACGTGACTGAGTTTGTGTGTAGGAACTTGAAGCACCATAGACAGTTTTGTCAGTGCTGATTTGGAGGTTGGACTCGTTTCCAGCAAGCAGAAATGTCATTCTGATTTCATGCTGTGTCCTTTTTAGTTAGCAAGTTAACCAATGTGTTCCCTCTGTAAAAATGATTTGAATTGTGCGTGAGCGCGAATTTATAACACATTTTCATTTACCCGTTGTTGGTAATAGCATTATGTTACGAGTTGGAAGCGCAGTGGCCTGGTAAGTAGGGTAACAATATTTTCGAAAGCTCCACCTTTAGCGTTAGCCGGCTAGCTAGATAAATAGATAGTCAGCTCGCTATCTAACAGTAGCTATCTGGGCATGAGGACAGTGTTGCTCGCTGTGCTATATTGAGATAACTACCTAGCAATGTTGACCACAATGTTAGCTAGATAGTTTATGCATCATTCATTGATTGACTTAACAGCAATAGCTAGTTGATGACAATGCTGTACTTCTCCTAATTACATGACTGTCTTGCTAACGTTAGCTTAGTTAAGTTGCTTGTTGCCAAGAGGCTGGCTACGAAAAGCTTGTTATTACGCTTGATGATGTTCAAGAAGGTAACGCTAACAGTTAGCTAGACATTAGCTTGGTGTTAAACAAATTGGAATCACTGACATCAAGTGGCCAGCTAGATTGGGTGTGGGTTAGGTAATTATCTGCGTAACAAAAGGTTGACATTGTAAGTTAACGATGCATTGTAGCTAAAAACACGTTACTGTATTTAGCCAGGCAGATGTGCAGCTACTGTAGCTAACTAACGTTTTGTTCCCCATTCAATCAACACTATCATGCCGTTGTTGTTCATCATGTTGTACTGTACATTATACGATCAATCGTTCTACTCATCACACCTAACCGATGTCTGCAGAATGGTACAGTGTTAATGTTGCTTGTGGGTCTAAATCCCTGACACATTTTCTCCATGTCTCTGTCCTGTCAGCATGGCCTGCAGAAACCTGGTCTCCCCTAACATGGGGGTGAGGTTCAGGATGCCCTTACAGAAGCTGCACCCTCTGTCTCGTGCCATCCAGCACCGGTACAATGCCAGTGTCACCCCCCCGCACCGCTCGGCAGCCCGCCACTTCACCTCCATGTCCCGGCTGCCCATGCAGCCCCCCAAGCCTCCCCCGGGTGGTCACGGCGGCTGGCGCTACCAGCAGCACCGCAACTTCTGGATGCTCCGCCTGGCCTCCAGGCTACTCAAGCTCCGGTACATTGTGCTGGGCTCAGCAGTGGGAGGCGGGTACACCGCCAAGAAGGTACAGTACATGTGAGGTAGAGGAGAGAGAGTTGTATGGTAACGGCCAGTTTCCCAGACACGTATAACAGGTTACTGCCCCATAATGTTGTTCGAAAGAAGCTGTTGTACTTGTCTGTTAGACTTAAGACACATGATACAAGTGCATCTCTCATCTAAATACCATTTGGCACTCTGATCTCTAATTGGCTGGACCTGCTTGGTAAGCGCAGTGAGAGTAACAAACACATAGAAAGTGGTTTATTACCGTTCACACTGTGCTTAAGCAATATTGTCTTTGAGTGCTGCTTTTCTAATCCTAATGTACGAGTCGCTCTACTTACCTCCACTCCCAGTGGAACAGAGGTGACTTGCTCTACATTTGATTGGCACTCTGCTAGGGTATGTGTTTATGCCAGACTGCCAGCACAGATGAGATAACCTGATGAGCTGGTTATTTCAAAACCCTTTCACTATATGGACTAGGTTTACATATGATTCTGTTGAAGTTGATCTTGTATGGCTAGATGTGTCTAGACTTCCCACACCTGTTTTTTTTAGCCCAGACTCATACAACCTAGGTAAAACGACCCTTGTGTTTTCCTCTGAGTTAACCCTCTCATGACACTTAGAATGGGAAATACAGTGCATTCAAAAAGTATTCAGACTCCTTAAACCTTTTCCACATTTTGTTACAGCTTTATTCTAAAATGGATTTTAAAAATGTCTTCCCTCAATCTACACACTATACCCCTTAGTGACAAAGCTAAAACAGGTTTTTATACACATTTATAAAATGAAACAGAAATACCTTATTTACTGACCCTTTTCTATTAGACTCGAAATTGAGCTCAGGTGCGTCCTGTTTCCATTGATAATCCCTGATGTTTCTACAACTTGATTGTATTCAGTATTCAAACCCTTTACTCAGTACTTTGTTGAAGCACCTTTGGCAGCGATTACAGCATCGAGTCTTCTTGGGTATGACGCTACAAGTTTGGCACACCTGTATTTGGGGAGTTTCTCCCGTTCTTCTCTGTAGAGCCTTTCAATCTGTCAGGTTGGATGGGGAGCATCGCTGCACAGCTATTGTCAGGTCTCTAGAGATGTTCGATCAGGTTCAAGACCGGGCTCTGGCTGGGCCTCTCAAGGACATTCAGAGACTTGTCCTGAAGCCACTCCTGCGTTGCCCTGGCTGTGTGCTTCGAGTTGTTCTGTTGGAAGTCACCATTGGGTTCTTGGTCACCTCCCTGACCAAGGTCCTTCTCCCCCGATTGCTCAGTTTGGTCGGGCGGCCAGCTCTAGGAAGAGTCTTGATGGTTCTAAACTTCTTCCATTTAAGAATGATGGAGGCCACTGTTGTTTGGAACCTTCAATGCTGCAGAAATGTTTTGGTACCCTTCCCCAGATCTGTGCCTCGACACAATCCTGTCTCTGAGCTCTATGGACAATTCCTTCGACCTCATGGCTTGGTTTTTGCACAGAAATGCACTGTCAACTGTGGGACCTTATATAGACAGGTGTGTGCCTTTCCAAATCATGTCCAATCAATTGAATTTAGCACAGGTGGACTCCAATCAAGTTGTAGAAACAGCTCAAGGATGGTCAATGGAAACAGAATGCACCTGAGCTCAATTTCAAGTCTCATAGAAAAGGGTCTGAATAATTATGTAAATAAGTTATTTCTGTTTTATTTTATAAAAATGTGTAAAAACATGTTTTTACTTTGTCATGATGTGGTATTGTGTGTAAATTGATTGTGGAAAACATGTATTTAATCCATTTTAGAATAAGGCTGTAATGTAACCAAATGTGGAAAAAAGGAAGGGGTCTGAATACTTAACAAATGTATGTCCAATTATTGTACCCTAACCCATCCCTTGAAATATTGTTGTTGTTAATCTTTAACTGAGGTAATTTGTTTTCCCATGATCACAACAAAAATTGTAAGTTGACCATGTGATTGAAATGCCACGTCTGTTCTGTTCTTCCAGACTTATGAGGAATGGAAGGATATGCTGCCTGATATGGGTGAATACATTTGGGCAATACCTGATTTCTTCTGGGAGCTGAGTAAACAAATTGACCTCGGTAAGATTTTTTTCTGGTTCAAAATGGGGTTTAGGTGGTAGACTTGGCAGTAGGTGTGTTGGTCGACTGGAAGATTTAGTGGCCCTCCTTTCTACTCGTTTTCCCATGGCTTATGCCATGTTCTTATGCTGAGTGACTCAAACATAACAAAATCAGTGGGGGCCCCATGCTATCACAAAATAACTCCTGAATGCATCGTTTCTGTAGTTTTAGATGCTCCTGGACTGTCTAGCTTTATTTTGGTGATTGTTAGCTCTCAAAGATGTTATAAAAAAATATATAGATCCAATGTCTTTTTTTGGGTACCTTCTGTCTGTTTCACTTTACACTTAAAATGTTTTTCAATGCCCCCAAAATATTCTGATTTGTTTCCCTGTTTGGATCGAGGAGGGTCGAAGAAACACATATGCAGAAATCCCCTACGTGAAATGACTCATTAGAAGCCTGTGAACCAAAAATTCTTATATAGATTTACCACTGTTAAATAACTTGTCATGTTGGTTTAATTCCTGTTAATCAGTAAAGTGTGTGTGTGGTTAATCTGACGTGAATTGTATGTAGTATTTGGGCTGAGCCAGTGCTGTCTTTCTGTTAAGGCTGCTCAGTTAGTTTGGTTAATTTGATTTCCATGTTCAAAGGATAAACTCCACCTACCCAATCGCAATTCTCTTCTGCACACAGATAAACTAACCAAAATGCTGCCTGAGTTAGTGGAGATTGCCAAGTTTCTACCAGAGTTACCCGATTTAGATAAGATAGGAGAGAACTTCACCTTCCTCAAGAGCATCCTCTTCACCGGTGAGTACAGTCTTGTCAGATTAAAAAATAGATCGCCTTTTTGGAGGCTATGTCAGACAAAGCGGTTACTAAACTCTTTTTGGCCAGGATTGTATATATTTTTTGGAACAAGTGGCAAAAGTGATAAATTAACATCTTGAGCTTTGTGAACCTAGAATAGCAATAGCAGCTGCTTCAAGTGGTAGAAAAATGTACGTCATTGGTATTCTGAACTTGAAGTGGGCTTCTTTTGTTGATTCATACCTGCATACCTAGCAATCTACCTTCATACTTTCCAGCAAAAAAAGCATTTCGATTTTTGCTAATGTACTGTCAGTTACATTCACTTTTAACTTGCCCGATTTAGCTATTCTGCATTATTAGTAGTATCACAATGACGTGCACAGATTGCACACGTAGCCAATGGTATCTGACTCTGGACTTAAAGGATGCAGCCATGATATCAAGCTCAGAGCAGGGCCTTAAAACATGTACCCTGCAGTGACCCTGCTCCGACTCCTTTGCTACAGTCTTTTGATTTGTTTTGTGTTCTTCCCTTCTTCCCCTCTGCGTTCTTCACAGGTGTTGGTAGTAAAGGAGCTTCTGGTCAGCGTTTGTTGTTAGGTGTGTATCCCCTACAGTCAGTCCCCCCTCTCCGCCATGGTGCTGTTTGAATACCCACCCCTCGGCGTGTGTGCGGCAGCCCCTCGGCGTGTGTGCGGCAGCCCCTCGGCGTGTGTGAGGCAGCCCCTCGGCGTGTGTGCGGCAGCCCCTCGGCGTGTGTGCGGCAGCCCCTCGGCGTGTGTGCGGCAGCCCCTCGGCGTGTGTGAGGCAGCCCCTCGGCGTGTGTGAGGCAGCCCCTCGGCGTGTGTGCGGCAGCACCCTGTTTAGTAGTGCTTTGGAGCCAGAGACAGTGTGCAGTGCTCTTAGATATTGACCTCCAAACCAACACGATTGGCTTCCAGACTACCAACTTGTTGTCTTTATCTGACGATGCTGCTGTTTCAGACACCAGTGACAAATTATTGATGGAAGGATTTGTTTTTTTGGGTGGAGAAAATGCTTAGATTGACACAGTCTTTAATTGATGTACAGGATATATTCTTATATCATATATATATCATATAGTTGATATCAGATAAGTGAAAGGATTGATATTTTGTTCACCGTCTTATTATGTAATCGAATTCCTCTAAAAACACTTCCTCTGAAAACCAAAGTTGACTGAATAGAATGTATTTGGATTGAATTGGATGTGATGCTGCCGATCTTGTGGTCCACAGTGGTTTCAACAACAGATCCACTGCATCCTCTCCTTCTGCCTTGGGTTTGGTTTCATCTGACTGTGGCTTTTGTCTGTCCTACTTGTGTTTTTTCCTCCTTTTGATTTCCAAGTTCCTCCTCCTTTCTCCCTGGCTTCCCTGGCCTCTTTGGTCCCCCCCCTCTACTTACATGATGGAAGGATAGTCCTCTTCTTGGAGGGCTCTCCTTGTCTGCTGGTAGCTGATGCCTCTCAAATGTTTGGAAAATACATCTGTCTATGATAGATGGAAACATCTTGAACTCCATCCATACCTCTTCTTTGACTTGCTAAAACAATAGGTGTATTCCTGGGTTGTGTCGCAAGTGGCACCCTATTCCCTATGTAGTGCACTACTTTTGTCCAAGGCCCCATATGGATCTGGTCAAAAGTAGGGCACTATATAGGAAATGTAGGGTGCCATTTGGGACACAGTACTGTAGTTGTGAGGCTTGTTATTGACAGGTCTTTCATTGGCTGGATGAAGGATTGTTGTTCCATGATGTTCTGAAGGGAAATATATAAATATGTTTTGCTGCTGGTTCAGCTGGCTCTGTAGCACCTCCCAACTCCAAGCTGAGTTGTACAGGAGAGAAACGTCTTTCATAACAGCACTGTGTAAGGGTTTGCCAATTTGATGGCAATTAATGAATGATTTCATTGTCATTATTTTATAGTACCATATCAGACATAACTTGTCAGAGAGCCAATGAAAAGCACAAGCTCCCGAATGTTATTGTGAGCAATATTTTCCAAACCTTTGAGATTCCATCATGCAGGTTCTGTCCTGGGGCATAGATGGTAGATAGTCCTCTCTAATGTTGTGCATGCCAATACTTTTCACTCATTACTGCTATTTGCTAATAAACTATAATCGATGATGTGTGGTGCAACCTGGTGATTTTCTCATGCGCTGTGCTGTTTTTGTCTCCTAGCCGAAGCCCCTGGGGACTCTCCAGTAAAAGCTGCCACAGATGCCCCGGTCACGGCCACACCAGAGGCCAGCGGCAAGCAGTTTAGGAAGGCAAGTCTGCTCTGCACTGCCTGACTAGCTCACCCTCACTCCCTGTGGCATATAGCTCACCCTCACTCCCTGTGGCATATAGCCCACCCTCACTCCCTGTGGCATATAGCCCACCCTCACTCCCTGTGGCATATAGCTCACCCTCACTCCCTGTGGCATATAGCCCACCCTCACTCCCTGTGGCATATAGCCCACCCTCACTCCCTGTGGCATATAGCCCACCCTCACTCCCTGTGGCATATAGCCCACCCTCACTCCCTGTGGCATATAGCCCACCCTCACTCCCTGTGGCATATAGCCCACCCTCACTCCCTGTGGCATATAGCCCACCCTCACTCCCTGTGGCATATAGCTCACCCTCACTCCCTGTGGCATATAGCCCACCCTCACTCCCTGTGGGATATAGCTCACCCTCACTCCCTGTGGCATATAGCCCACCCTCACTCCCTGTGGCATATAGCCCACCCTCACTCCCTGTGGCATATAGCCCACCCTCACTCCCTGTGGCATATAGCCCACCCTCACTCCCTGTGGCACATAGCTCACCCTCACTCCCTGTGGCACATAGCTCACCCTCACTCCCTGTGGCACATAGCTCACCCTCACTCCCTGTGGCACATAGCTCACCCTCACTCCCTGTGGCACATAGCTCACTCTCACTCCCTGTGGCACATAGCTCACACTCACTCCCTGTGGCACATAGCTCACTCTCACTCCCTGTGGCACATAGCTCACTCTCACTCCCTGTGGCACATAGCTCACTCTCACTCCCTGTGGCACATAGCTCACTCTCACTCCCTGTGGCACATTGCTCACCCTCACTCCCTGTGGCACATTGCTCACCCTCACTCCCTGTGGCACATCGCTCACCCTCACTCCCTGTGGCACATCGCTCACCCTCACTCCCTGTGGCACATAGCTCACCCTCACTCCCTGTGGCACATAGCTCACCCTCACTCCCTGTGGCACATAGCTCACCCTCATCAGCAGACTACTGCTTTTTGGAGTTGGCAGTTTGGCTCAATGGAAATTCCATTTCAGTTCGTCAATTTGGGAAATTAAGTGAAAATCAGGCCTTGGATTCAAACTCCTTGAGGTAAATTGTTTTTTTTAGGTCATTAACTGAATTTCACATAATTTTGGGATTGACCACAGTCCTGGCTGACTGCCTATACAGTGCATTTGGAAACTTTTCAGACCCCTTGACTTTTTGTTATGTTACAGCCTTATTCTAAAATGGATAAAAAAGTGTTTCCCTACACACAATACCCCATAATGACAAAGCAAAAACTGCTTTTTAGACATTTTTGCAAATGTATAAAAATAAAAAAACACTCCTTATTTACTTAAGTATTCCAACCCTTTGCTATGAGACTTGAAATTGAATTTAGGTGAATCCTGTTTTCATTGAGCAATCTTGATGTTTCTACAACTTGATTGGAGTCCACCTGTGGTAAATTCAATTGGTTGGACATGATTTGGCACACTTGTCTATATAAGGTCTCACAGTTGACAATGCATGTCAGAGCAAAAACCAAGCCATTAGGTCAAAGGAATTGTCCGCAGAGCTCCGAGACAGGATTGTGTCGAGGCACAGATCTGGGGAAAGGTACCAAAACATTTCTGCAGCATTGAAGGTTCCAAAGAACACAGTGGCCTCCATCATTCTTAAATGGAAGAACTTCGGAACCACCAAGACACTTCCTAGAGCTGGCCGTCCAGCCAAACTGAGCAATCGGGGGAGAAGAGCATTGGTCAGGCAGGTGACCAAGAACCCGATGGTCACTGTGACAAAGCTCCAGAGTTCCTCTGTGGAGATGGGAGAACCTTCCAGAAGGACAGCCATCTCTGCAGCATTCCACCAATCAGGCCTTTATGGTAGAGTGGCCAGACGGAAGCCACTCCTCAGTAAAGGGCACATGATAGCCCACTTAGAGTTTGCCAAAAGGAACCTAAAGGACTCTCAGACCATGAGAAACAAGATTCTCTGGTCTGATGAAACCAAGATTGAACTCTTTGTCCTCAATGCCAAGTGTCACATCTGGAGGAAATCTGGCACCATTCTTACGGTGAAGCATGGTGGTGGCAGCATCATGTTGTGGGGATGTTTTTTATCTGCAGGGACTGGGAGACTTGTCACGATCTAGGGAGAGATGAACAGAGAGATCCTTGATGAAACCTGCTCCAGAGCGCTCAGGACATCAGTCTGGGGCGAAGGTTCACCTTCCAACAGGACAACGACCCGAAGCACACAGCCAAGACAACGCAGGAGTTGCTTCGGGACAAGTCTCTGAATGTCCTTGAGTGGCCCAGCCAGAGCCCTGACTTGAACCCGGTCGAACATCTCTGGAGAGACCTGAACAAAGCTGTGCAGCAACGCTCCCCATCCAACCTGACAGAGCTTGAGAGAGTCTGCAGAGAAGAATAGGAGAAACTCCCCAAATACAGGGTTTCCAAGCTTGTAGCGTCATACCCAAGAAGACTTGATTCTGTAATCGCTGCCAAAGGTGCTTCAACAAAGTACTGAGTAAAGGATCATTATGGGGTATTGTGTGTAGATTGATGAGGAGGAAAAAACAATGTAATCCATTTTAGAATAAAGCTGTAGCGTAATAATATAGCAAAAGTTAAGGGGTCTGAATACTTTCTGAATGCACTGTACATAATGTTTTTTCATACATGCTATAGGGTGTCTACCCACTCTGACAGTGGGTGAAAACGTGCTTTGGTGATATTTTACTTCCTTGTGTTATAAAATACATTTTACAAAGACATATAATTATTCGTGTTCTGAATCATTCAGTTGTATCTTTCTCTAACATTTAATTAACAGTATATCCAAAAAGTCGGATTTCGTAACTTAATACATCCGATAATAAGCACCGAGCTCGGTTGAGTGGTTCAGCTTTCTTGCAGCTACTTTTGAGGATTTTACATGTAGTGGTGGTCGTCTTCAAAGCTGTTTCTGTGGTTATTCAAAAAGCTCATTTTGCGTTAAAAAAAACAACCTTTTTTTAACTAGGCAAGTCTGTTAAGAACAAGTTCTTATTTACAATGATGGCCTACAACGGCCAAACCCGGACGACACTGGGCCAATTGTGCGCCGCCCTATGGGACTCCCAATCACGGCCAGTTGTGCTACAGCGTGGATTCGAACCAGGGTGTCTGTAGTGACGCCTCCTACACTGAGATGTCGTGCCTTAGACTGCTGTGCCACTCGGGTTCGTGCAACACGAGCTGAATTAAATGTAAAAGGAAAATAAAAAAACTTGTACATTCGATGCTCTGTTGACATTTCAGAGATACGCATGTTTTTGTGAGAAATCTTTGAAAATAACAGGAATTTTGCATTTAATATGAAAAGCGTGTAGTGAAATATGAAAATACTACATGTCATGTCTCAAAATCGATATCTATATTGTTTTATGACCTACGGATTCGAGAATAAAGATGACGGGTTCAACGGGAAAGTGAGCCTGTCAGGTAGCCTTTATTCTTGATCAGAATCCAGTTTAGCTGACACAACACACTGCAATTGTCCTTATTTTGACCACTTTTTCTCTCTGGCCTCCATTGATTTAGTCACCCTAATTTTGGCCATCCTACAGGGGTGAAAACTCCAATAACTTAACAGATTATAATAGAGACATGAGGTTTGGACCATTGGTTTTCTTAGACATTTGTACTCTGTAGGACTGAGTTTCATTATACTGTGCCAGTGTTTCTGTTGCCCATTTGTATGCTGTCGGTAATATTCTTCTTTCTTGTGTTAGAAAGATACATGTTCAGTGCTTGACCTTACAGAATTTAACTTCACCGGTAGAATATGAATATAGGCTACTGCTATACGTACATATGAGGATATTTGCCGTTGCTTTTTCATCTCATGCTTCTCCATGTGTTTGTTTTTTCCAGAAGCCTTGAGCTGCATTCATAACTAAATGCTCTTTAGCTTCTGAACCATGACACCGTTTTGCATCCAGCTCTGTTCTGTTCTCTCCTCAGTTCATCCATGTTGTATTGTTGCTCTCCTCTCAAGGGCTCTTACACTGTTGTCCCCATGTTCAGTAGAGTAGTCCTGCTTTTAATGTTGTTTTACACTTTTCAACCTTTCACACTGTTGCACCCCGGTGACTTTAAGAGGAACATGTTTCAGTCTTAAGCAGTGGTGCCTAACATGGAAAAACATTATCATAGATCAACTTGATTCCTGAGTTGCGGTCAATTTTGTCTCAACTCAGCCAATGTTTATATGTATTTTAAATGAATGAGTTTGAAATAGAATTTCTATTAATTACCTGAATGGACTGAGGTAAAACAGACGGACCCCAACCCTGCTTCACAGACATTTTTGGAAAGTCTCTCAATATAAGCAGTTGCCTCAGTTTTTGGATGTACTGTTCATTGGGCAGCTGAAACCAAGGGAGAGGGATGAGTTGAGGATCATTGGACTGTGGCTCTGCTCATCTTCCCCTGGGCTGTAGCACACTTCCTGCTCCATCCCTGACAGATCACTCATTCCCTGCTAGGGGTTGCAACATTCTGCTACTGTAACTTTTCCAAATTTCCCAGGTTTTCCCAGAAATCGTGGTTGGAAGATTCACAGATTTCCTGCTTATTCCCTTCTGGTTCCATCAAATCTTCCAACTGGGATTTCTGACAAACCTAGGGATGTTAGTAATGTTACTGGCATTTTAAAACCCTCTTCCCTGCGTAGCTAGCTTTGTTTATCATCAGGCTGATTTTAGCAGATAATATAATTGTATGATATTGACCAACATCCCACATTTTTACGGTGATTATATTACATTTTTTTAATATCAGCAATTATTTTAGTAGTTTATCCACATTCAATAATGTATCCACATCTACATTATCCTAAAACCTGTTGAATATTAAGACAGTTTTCCAGAGTGTTCATGTGTCATATTTTCATTGCGTCGAATAGCATGATCATTGTGTAAGTTGGTAGGCATCAGTTGTTTTAGTATTACTATAAAAGCCATAGCAGTGAACACTATGGAATACTGCTTAGAAACTGTACAGAATCTTACCCACTTGTGCCACTGGCTGCGAGACACTGGTTGTGGTATCTGTTGCCTCTTCCGCTTTCAGTCTCCGGACTGTTCTGGAGTCTGTGACAGAGAACTTGACTGTTGGGTACCGCTGATGGTGGCAAGATATAGTCCTAGACATGGATTCAGTGACAGAATTTTGACCATAGAGGTCCTATGATGATGAGTCTGTGGGCATAGATTGGACATAGACAACCCGAAGCCTGGTTGGTTGGGTTAGTGTGTTGCTTGAATGACGGGTACAGTACGTTGTGTTGACGGCTGTGTTGCTCCTGCCTCTCTCTCACTGTGACGTCCCTCAGGGTCTGCTCGTCGAGCTCATTCTCATACAGCAGCAGATCCAGCAGGCTGAGGAGGAGGTCAGGCGAGCCTCCGCAGCCAATAACGCACAGCCAAGCCCAGAGCCCGCTCCCAGCCCACCCCTGCGCCTGTCTCCACCGCCGCCTCCACTTCTGAGCCCGCCTCCGCGCCAGATACCCGAGCCAATCCCAGCCAGCTCCCCGAGTCTCAGCCCCCCTCGGCAGAAAGGCAAGGTGAAGGTCCTACCCCCCCCCGCCCCACACCAACACCCAGCATTCGCCTGTAGAAGCCCCCGTCTGAGCGTAAACGGTAGAACCGCACCCAAAGCCACCCACCCTCCTCAAGAAGGACAAACCCCCTGCCGTTCAAATTCAGACTAATGGAAATTTGCCCGGGTAATCCCATAAGAGTACTGTTTATGAAATTGGTGGATGGAATTGCTATGGTCATATGTCGTTTGGATTAGTAGCATTGAGCAAGCCTAGAGCTCTTTTCTAGCTCACATATGAAAGTGGACAAGAAGGCACTGTAGTGTACTGTATTGAACCTCAGGTCATTGTTGATTTCTACCAGTCTTTTTATAGCCAAGGCTATATCCTACTAACAACAGATCCTATTGTGTAGTGCTAGTTTCCAGTCGCTGAATACAATGCAATGATAAGTAGCAAATATTTAATTAACCACATCTTTTGTGTCACTTTGCCCAAAATGTTCTTGTCAGTTTATTTGATTCTGGGCTAGCTGTTTTTGTATTAAGGTAGTCTACATATACTAGGTAGCCTACATATGCTAGTTAGCCTACATTGTGTTAGTTAGCCTACATTGCAAAGTGTGCTATCTCGCTTCATTCAGCCTGCCCAAACATAGTACCTTGTCATCTCCCTCAAACTTCCTCTTAGTTTGAACGAGGCATTGAAGGAAAACTCATCCGTCCTTATGGTATCCGTCAGGGCAGTGTGCCGGGACACACTATTTTGTTCCACTGGTGGAATGGCATGTCTGATGCCTGGCAATCTCAGAATCCCTCATGCCAGTTCAGTACCACAGTTACATAGCCCTGGCTCCCTTTCTCATGTAAACCGCTGGACTGCGACCAAACGCTCCTCCCGTAACACTCCACTAACCTACACTGCATTGTGTGCTGTGAACTTATGGAATAACTCTAGATATCAGCTATACAGTGAAATCTAATTGAATTATAGTCCTAGATCAGGATCAGGACTAGATCACGACTAGATCAGAATCAGGACTAGATCAGGATCAGGACTAGATCACGACTAGATCAGAATCAGGACTAGATCAGGATCAGGACTAGATCAGGATCAGGATAGGACTAGATCAGGACTAGATCAGGACTAGATCAGGATCAGGACTAGATCAGGATCAGGACTAGATCAGGATCAGGATAGGACTAGATCAGGACTAGATCAGGACTAGATCAGGATCAGGACTAGATCAGGATCAGGATAGGACTAGATCAGGACTAGATCACGACTAGATCAGGATCAGGACTAGATCAGGATCAGGACTAGATCAGGATCAGGATAGGACTAGATCAGGACTAGATCAGGACTAGATCAGGACTAGATCAGGATCAGGACTAGATCAGGATCAGGATAGGACTAGATCAGGACTAGATCAGGACTAGATCAGGATCAGGACTAGATCAGGATCAGGATAGGACTAGATCAGGACTAGATCAGGACTAGATCAGGATCAGGACTAGATCAGGATCAGGATAGGACTAGATCAGGACTAGATCACGACTAGATCAGAATCAGGACTAGATCAGGATCAGGATAGGACTAGATCAGGACTAGATCACGACTAGATCAGAATCAGGACTAGATCAGGATCAGGATAGGACTAGATCAGGACTAGATCATGATATAAGAATCAATACTAGATCTTTCTTAGTTCCGTAATCAGAATGCTGTAGGCTGTTATCACGGCATTGCAATTTGCAAGTAGTTAGCACAATCACCTTAGCTGCAGTCCCTGTCTTTCGTCTGTGTGTACCGTATGTACAGTACCAGTCAAAAGTTTGGGGACACCTACTCATTCCAGGGTTTTTCTTTATTTGTACTATTTTCTACATTGTAGAATAATAGTGAAGACATCAAAACTATGAAATAACACATGGAATTATGTAGTAACCAAAAAAGTGTTAAACAAAATATACTTCATTTGAGATTCTTCAAATAGCCACCCTTTGCCTTGATGACAGATTTGTAGACTCTTGGCATTCTCTCAACCAGCTTCATGAGGTAGTCACCTGGAATGCATTTCCATTAACAGGTGTGCCTTGTGAAAAGTTCATTTGTGGTATTTCTTTCCTTCTTAATGTGTTTGAGCCAATCAGTTGTGTTGTGACAAGGTAGGGGGTATATAGAAGATAGCCCTATTTGGTAAAAAAACAAGTCCATATTATGGCAAGAACAGCTCAAATAAGCTTAGAGAAACGACGATCATTACTTTAAGACATTGTCAGTCAATCCTGAAAATGTCAAGAACTTTGAGTTTCTTCAAGTGCAGTCGCAAAAACCATCAAGCGCTATGATGAAACTGGCTCTCATGAGGACTGCCACAGGAAAGGAAGACCCAGAGTTACCTCTGTTGCAGAGGATAAGTGCAATAACTGCACCTCAGATTGCAGCCCAAATCAATGCTTCACAGAGTTCAAGTAACACACCTCAACATCAACTGTTCAGAGGAGACTGTGTGAATCAGGCCTTCATGGTCGAATTGCTGTAAAGAATCCACCACTAAAGGACACCAATAATAAGAAGAGACTTGCTTGTGCCAAGAAACACGAGCAATGGACATTAGACCTGTGGGAATCTGTACTTTGGTCTGATGAGTCTATATTTGAGGTTTTTGGTTCAAACCGATGTCTTTGTGAGACGCAGAATAGGTGATCGGATGATCTCCGCATGTGTGGTTCCCACCGTGAAGCATGGAGGAGGAGGTGTGGGGGTGCATTGCTGGTGACACTGTCAGTGATTTAATTAGAATACAAGGCACACTTAACCAGCATGGCTGGACTATCAATGGTTTTTCAACAGGACAATGCCCCAACACACCTCCAGGCTGTGTAAGGGCTATTTGACCAAGAAGGAGAGTGATGGAGTGCTGCATCAGATGACCTGGCCTCCACAATCACCTGATATCAACCCAATTGAGATGTTTGGGATGAGTTGGACCGCAAAGTGAAGGAAAAGCAGCCAAAAAGTACTCAGCGTAGTGGGAACTCCTTAAAAAAAACAAAAAAAAAACATTCCAGGTGAAGCTGGTTGAGAGAATTTCAAGAGTGTGCAAAGCTGTCATCAAGGCAAAGGGTTGCTACTTTGAAGAATACAGAATATTAAATATATATTTTGGTTTAACACTTTTTTTGGTTACTACATGATGTGTTATTTCATAGTTTTGATGTCTTCACTATTATTCTACAATGTGGAACCCTTGAGTAGGTGTTCTAAAACTGTTGACTGGTACTGTATGTGTGGTTTTAATCTCCTGTCCCTCCTTGCCGTCCCTATCCATCCAGTCATTTGAGCTCGGTCTCCATCTGTCTGGTTTGTGATCTCTTTCTCTCAATAATGCAGTGCAGGTGTGGAACTGTTAATGTGAATCATCATGGAGTAATAATCTTTATAATGATCTCTTTGATTGATGATTGCGATAATTCAGCTGTCTTTTCCAGGGTTGGATTTGACTTGTGCCTGTGTGATTTTTACACTGTGATTCACTGTAATACAGATTAACACCAAACAAATGACTACAACCTGGAATGGAATCAGTTTTTCCCCTTTTGTTGACTTGTCTTTCCTCCACTGTGGTGCCCGCTGATCTCTGTAATGTGCACGTTGGCTGTCTGTCATGATGCTAGTTCTCTCAGCGGGTTTGGACTGGATCACAATGTCCCAGACTTGTGAGAGCGAGGTTTAATAAACCTGCTCGCTCTGTGACTGATCTGTGTGTCTCTAGTCTTCAGACAAGGAGAAGGTGGACCAGCTTCAAGAGGAACTGCTCCGAACTCAGGTACAGCACAATCCTTCCATATCCTTCCATGTCCAAGTATCTTACAACATTTACACAGTAAAGATCCAGTTTAATTTGGTGAAGGGACCGACTGGTCCATCTCTTTCCTCCAGTAGATTCCTCATATTATACCACATTGACATTGTAAAGTCAGGTTAAAAAACATCCGTTTTACTTTGATAAATGGACTGAATTAAAGAGATATTTTGTTGTTAAAGATGAAGTCTTCTTTCTCTCTGTCCTCAGATGAAGTACCAGCGCATGCTGGAGAGACTGGAGAAGGAGAACAAGGAGCTGAGGAAAGTGGTGCTGCAGAAAGATGAGAAGGGCATCCACCAGAGGAAAGTCAAGGTGAGTGTGAGTCACGCACACACGCGTACACACGCGTACGCGTACACACACACGTACACACACAGACCCACATACACACCAGGGTTGTGCATGTGAGTAAAAGTGAATCATTATTTTATAGTCTCTGCAGTAAATATACTAATTCTCCCATCAGGCATTGCTCTTAAGTGTTCTTCCATCTGTATTCCTTCTACAGAAGTCTCTAATTGACATGTACTCTGAGGTCCTGGACATCCTCTCAGACTTCGACTCTAACTACAACACCCAGGACCATCTACCCAGGGTAAGGAACAACAAGTGCCTCATGGCTTTCTGGAAATGCAATCAAATTACGGAGACGTTATTGTGAACCCTTTCTTGAGTGTACTATATACTGTACTGACAGAAATACATTGTTTCCTGTTGGAAAGGCATTGTTGTAAAATGGTAGGTCTCTGCTCTCTATCACACCTATGTCATCTAATCTCTCCCCTCTACCACCCCATCCATCTGTCCTCTCTCTCTCTCCCTCTTCTCTCTCTCTCCCTCTTCTCTCTCTCTCTCCCTCTTCCCTCTCTCTCTCCCTCTTCTCTCTCTCTCTCTCCCTCTTCTCTCTCTCTCTCTCTCTTCTCTCTCTCTCTCCCTCTTCTCTCTCTCTCTCCCTCCTCTCTCTCTCTCCCTCCTCTACTATAGGTGGTGGTGGTGGGAGACCAGAGTGCAGGGAAGACCAGTGTGTTGGAGATGATCGCCCAGGCTAGGATCTTCCCCCGGGGCTCTGGAGAAATGATGACTCGCTCTCCTGTCAAGGTATAGGAACTCATTTACTAGACTACCTCAGCCCCTCAAGACACCTACCTTCCCCCACTGTAGCTGTAAAGATATCAAAGATGTATAGAAGCCAGCATTTTAACTTTGGTATTTGGTATTTTATTAGGATCCCCATTAGCTGTTGCAAAAGCAGCAGCTACTCTTCCTGTGTTCCACACAAAACATGAAACATGACAATACAGAACATTAATAGACAATAACAGCTCAAGGACAGAACTACATACTTTTGCCGCAGAAGTGTTGATTTATATATATATTTTTTTTTACAATTTAGTAATTTAGCAGACGCTCTTATCCAGAGCGATTTACATGAGCAATTAGGGTGAAGTGCCTTGCTCAAGAGCATAGACAGATATTTCCCCTAGTCTGCTCGAGGATTTGAACCAGTTACATTTCGGGTTACTGACCCAATTTATGTTCTTATTTTAAAGGGGCAATCTGGGATTTGGTACATCCATTTTTGGATTTGATATATAGGTATTATTCTTGAAGAATATAACTTATTAAGTGGTGGGATGACTGCTTTGTTGTTTGTCCAGACTTGTCTTACTACTGTGGCTCTGCCTTGGTGGATTTCTTCTGTTGGTCTGCACTGTTTCATATGGGACGTTGTAGTCCACATTTTGAGTGGTGGAATGAGGCCTGTGTGGTCTGGCTGGATGGGCAGCATTACTAGCATTGTGCTTTTGGGCTGGGGACTTTGAATGTTTTTTTTAATTGCATTTTGCCACCTGCTTCTGTCTCCTCCTCTACTAGGTGACGCTGAGCGAGGGACCTCACCACGTGGCCATGTTCAAGGACAGCAGTCGAGAGTTTGACCTGGGAAAAGAGGAGGACGTAAGTTTAACCCAGCATAGAAGAGTGAGGCGTTCTCTCTCCCACCATGGAATCATCCTTTCATTGGGGTTCATTCACACCGCTTCACTTGTTGATTGGTTCATTCATATGGTGAACCACTGATTCTCTCCTCCCTGCAGCTGGCTGCCCTGAGACATGAGATCGAGCTGAGGATGAGGAAGAGTGTGAAGGAGGGACAGACAGTCAGCCCTGAGGTGAGGACAGAACTCCCTATTGCTCCACATCTTCTGCCTTCTGCCTGCATCCCTAATGGCACCCTGTAGCCTATTTGATTTCTTTCACCTTTATTTAACTAGTCAAGTCAGCTTAGAACAAGTTATTATTTACAATGACGGCCTACACCGGCCAAACCCGGACGACGCTGGGCCAATTGTGCACCGCCCTATGGGACTCCCAATCACGTCCGGTTGTGATACAGCCTGGATTCAAACCAGGGTCTGTAGTGACGCCTCTAGCACTGAGATGCCATGCCTTAGACCTCTGCACCACTCAGGAGCCCCCTATATAGTGTACTACTTTTGACATAATAGTAGGTCTCTGTTCAAAAGGAGTGGTCAAAAGGAATGCACTAGACTATGGAATAGGGCTCTATTTGGGTCTCTGCCAGCTATATAATGAAAACTCACTAGTACTCAGCGTTGTACCAGCTCTGTGTCGATCCCTGACTGTTTTTAGTGCTAAATGTTTTTCCTTTTTCCTGTGTGACAGACAATCTCTCTGAGTGTCAAAGGACCAGGCATCCAGAGGATGGTGCTAGTAGACCTACCAGGAGTTATCAGTGTGAGTACTTCACTCACGCGCATGCAGAAACACACACACGCATGTATGAAAACAGTGACCGTACAGTGGTAGGAGCAGTGATGGTGATGCGATGGTGTGTGTTCCTCTCAGACTGTGACTGCAGGCATGGCAACAGACACCAAGGAGACCATCTTCGGCATCAGTAAGAACTACATGCAGAACCCCAACGCCATCATCCTCTGTATCCAGGGTGAGTCAAAACTGGAGTCACCTTCCTCTGACCAAACAGAACATCCTGGAGCTCCTCTCCCTCTTTACTTCCTCGCCTCCACTTTGATCAAATCAAATCAAATGTATTTATATAGCCCTTCTTAGATCAGCTGATATCTCAAAGTGCTGTACAGAAACCCAGCCTAAAACCCCAAACAGCAAGCAATGCAGGTGTAGAAGCACGGTGGCTAGGAAAAACTCCCTAGAAAGGCCAAAACCTAGGAAGAAACCTAGAGAGGAACCAGGCTATGAGGGGTGGCCAGTCCTCTTCTGGCTGTGCCGGGTGGAGATTATAACAGAACATGGCCAAGATGTTCAAATGTTCATAGATGACCAGCATGGTTAAATAATAATGATCACAGTAGTTGTCGAGTTGTTTGATCCTCTCTTCTCTTCTGTCTGCTTCGGTCTCAACTCTGCCGCTTCGGTCTCCTCTCCTCCGCTTCTGTGTCCTCTTGTCTCTTCTTCTCTCCTCTACCTGACCTGCTGTTTTCTCACTCTTCATCTCTCTGGTCCTCAGATGGGTCAGTGGATGCGGAGCGCAGCATCGTCACAGACCTGGTCAGTCAGATGGACCCGCATGGGAAGAGGACCATCTTTGTCCTGACCAAAGTAGACCTAGCAGAGAAGAACCTGGCCAGCCCTAACCGGGTGAGATATTTATTTATTTATTTTTATTTTTATTTTACCGTTATTTTACCAGGTAAGTTGACTGAGAACACGTTCTCATTTGCAGCAACGACCTGGGGAATAGTTACAGGGGAGAGGAGGGGGATGAATGAGCCAATTGTAAACTGGGGATTATTAGGTGACCATGATGGTATAAACTCACACACCCGAACGACACATGCATCACACATGTTCAAGACGTTTTGCAACGGGAAGCGCAAATGACAACAGTGGTCAAGGTAATCCCAATGAGCATGGACGATATACATTTGACAAGTTAAAATGGTCTGAGAACTATTATATGCCTCCTTAGCCACAAAGGGGTAGCCTTTCATTAGTTGTAAAAGCTGAATGGTACACTCAAACAGTCACGAGGTACAGACTGAATGAAATCTAAAGCCTTCTCATCTGGGATTGTATTCATGTGTTTTTCTCCCTACAGATTCAACAGATTGTTGAAGGAAAGTTGTTCCCTATGAAAGCCTTGGGTTACTTTGCTGTGGTGACCGGGAAAGGTAAGATGCATTCCCCTTTCGAGTCTTACCCATCAGATCTTATTTCCAATTAGGCTACACATGTAACTCAAATCTATACTTTTCTAAGAAAGCATACAAACAACAGAACTATCTTAAACACATCTAAAAAGACAGGACTGTTCACTTCAACATGTTCTGTTGTTTTTATGCTTCCTTAGAAAAGTAAAGATTTGAGTTACGTGTGTAGCCTACGAGAGAACGCATGGCTGGCGTTGAAAATGAGTGTGTTGTGTATCGATGTCAAACATTTTTGACAGGTTTGTAATTTGAGTATATATCGCTTCAAATACTCTACAACCAAAGCAACTGTTGAAGGTCAACATCGGTAACAACATGATTTAGAAATACGCAAGGAGTACCGGGGGGAAGACAAGAAAGAATCGGATTCTGGCTTATAGCATCAGCCGACGCTGATTTAACAACAAAATAGACCCTATATTGTTTAAGCTTCACGAAACAGCTGAACAGTGAAGTTGACAGTCTGCATTTGACCCTAAACAAATATCTATGTAAACAGAGACGAACTTAAGAGAGAGATTGAAAGAAAAGCCAAAGAATTCCAGGAGAACTTAGAATTGGATATAAGGCACCTAGCGAGAAGAGGCAATGTGGAAGCCAAAATGCCCAGCGCAAACCACCCACTAAATTCAACCCTGAGGCGTCCATCATTCTAGCAGGCCGACCGTTTGAAGAGGGAGAGGATGTGATGGAGAGAGCGAGGGTACTTCTGATCCAGTGTGACCCCGGAGCTAGTAGTTGCGGAGCGAATGCGGGCAAGGGGCCGAGGCCGGGCGTGATCAAGCTGGAACTACGCTCTGTCCAGGAGAAAGTTGCTGTCCTTTGGCAGAAACAAAAACTGAAGAGTTACTTAAGGTTCAAGGATCACCAAAGTCTCACACGGAACGACTCATTGATCTGAGATCCAACCAGGAAGAACCTCTACATCACTGGGAGTTGTCGAGTGATGCAACAGATTTTATCTGGACCTGATGCTGGTAGTAGGGTCCTGCCCAGCCATTAAGTGCAGACCAGTTTATTTTGGTTCAATGGAACGTTAATGGTTACCAGTTTACTCTGGTTCACTGGAACCTTAATGGTTACCAGTTTACTCTGGTTCACTGGAACCTTAATGGTTACCAGTTTACTCTGGTTCACTGGAACCTTAATGGTTACCAGTTTACTCTGGTTCACTGGAACCTTAATGGTTACCAGTTTACTCTGGTTCACTGGAACCTTAATGGTTACCAGGTTATTCTGGTTCACTGGAACCTTAATGGTTACCAGTTTACTCTGGTTCACTGGAACCTTAATGGTTACCAGTTTACTCTGGTTCACTGGAACCTTAATGGTTACCAGTTTACTCTGGTTCACTGGAACCTTAATGGTTACCAGGTTATTCTGGTTCACTGGAACCTTAATGGTTACCAGTTTACTCTGGTTCACTGGAACCATTATTAATGGTTACTAGTTTATTCTGGTTCACTGGAACCATTATTAATGGTTACCAGTTTATTCTGGTTCACTGGAACCATTATTAATGGTTACCAGTTTATTCTGGTTCACTGGAACCATCATTAATGGTTACCAGTTTATTCTGGTTCACTGGAACCATCATTAATGGTTACCAGTTTATTCTGGTTCACTGGAACCATCATTAATGGTTACCAGTTTATTCTGGTTCACTGGAACCATCATTAATGGTTTCCAGTTTATTCTGCTTCACTGGAACCATCATTAATGGTTTCCAGTTTATTCTGCTTCACTGGAACCATCATTAATGGTTTCCAGTTTATTCTGCTTCACTGGAACCATCATTAATGGTTTCCAGTTTATTCTGCTTCACTGGAACCATTATTAATGGTTTCCAGTTTATTCTGCTTCACTGGAACCATTATTAATGGTTTCCAGTTTATTCTGCTTCACTGGAACCATTATTAATGGTTTCCAGTTTATTCTGCTTCACTGGAACCATTATTAATGGTTTCCAGTTTATTCTGCTTCACTGGAACCATTATTAATGGTTTCCAGTTTATTCTGCTTCACTGGAACCATTATTAATGGTTTCCAGTTTATTCTGCTTCACTGGAACCATTATTAATGGTTTCCAGTTTATTCTGCTTCACTGGAACCATTATTAATGGTTTCCAGTTTATTCTGCTTCACTGGAACCATTATTAATGGTTTCCAGTTTATTCTGCTTCACTGGAACCATTATTAATGGTTTCCAGTTTATTCTGCTTCACTGGAACCATTATTAATGGTTTCCAGTTTATTCTGCTTCACTGGAACCATTATTAATGGTTTCCAGTTTATTCTGCTTCACTGGAACCATTATTAATGGTTTCCAGTTTATTCTGCTTCACTGGAACCATTATTAATGGTTTCCAGTTTATTCTGCTTCACTGGAACGTTAATGGTGGGACAGCTTTGAACTGTGAGCTAAGACAATTGATTTGACTTTCACTGAATCCTGACATTATATCCCTGAATGAGACGCATTTAACGGGTTACCATTCAATTGAAAGGGAGGGGTTTTCTTGGTTTGGACATAAGAGGAAAACCCATGTAAGAGGGAGCCTAACGTGTCTGGTCCAGGTTAGAAACAAGATGCTTGAATCTTATAAAGTAAATGTGAATGACAAATGAGCAGGTGGCATAATGGGACAGATTTGAGCTTCAAGTATCTGAATATTGTTTTAATATTTTCTCCTGTTATTTGCCTTCTGAGGGCTCCCCTACATGGGGACTTGATTCTCATTCATTCTTTAGCCACCTGCTGGCTCAAATGTGTCTTTTTTTCTGAGGTTGATGCTATTTATCTCCTTTTAAAGATTGAAATAGTCCTATTTGCTGGTTTGGAAGAGAGTCTTAATGATGTTGATAATGCTACACCCAGGGCCAACTTAAACACTGTGTTAAATAAGCATGGTAAAACTACTGGAGTTCTTAAAGGATTCTAAATGCTGTATTCTAAATGGAACAATATCCCCTGAGATTGATGTGAAATTATCAATCTCATCAAAAGGGAAAGCAGTTTATTACATAATTCCCCCCATGACTGTTTAAATACACATTTGGAGTTGAATGTCTTTACTCCTAATGAGTTGGCAGAAAGTATGGGAGTTGACTGCGTCTCTTTAATTGTGGATCGATGTAGAATACCAGAGCACTCTGGGGTTCCATCTTGTCAGAATGTTTGATGGTATATCTGAAGGCCAGACTAGGGTATGCATCAAGCGAAGACCCAGAAACCTACCCGATCATTTCCTTTTATCCAAGATGGGTTGTAAAATGCTCTGCTGCAGCTTATTGAAGTACACCAGAAAACTCAAGATGGCATTGGCTCCTGGTATGACAGATTCTGGGATGTACTATATAGTGAGTTGGATGACTGTGTGTAGGGGAAATCTGTAAACGATTCCAGAAAAAATAAAGGCCCAAAAGTGGGTGAACCCGTCTGGAATAAGGAACTAGATGCATTATGGTTACAGATGAAGTTATGTGGGGGGGAAACGGGTTCTAAAGTGTATAGGAAATTAAAAGCTGAAGGAAGAGCTAAGAAATGAAGCATGGCAACATACATTTGATAAAAGGTTACGGTCTATAAAGCATAGATTTAGTTGTGGAAAGGCATTACAACTGGAGCAGCTACAGACCAACAACACACGACAGTTTTGGAGTGAGAAACAAGTTGGGCCCCAAAAAGGTTAAGCAAATTCCCATGTAAATTGCATTGGAAAATGGAGAACTTCACTATCAAACTGATTATTGTTTTATGGAAATGGACAAGAGGTTTTGCACTTTTATTTTCTATGTTTGATGATGATTTTTTTAAAGAAACATGTTCTTGTCAAGATGAGTTGGAAGAGGACATGCAGAGGCAGTCGTACTCCCCCAACCAGTGTCTGAATGCAGAGGCAGTCGTACTCCCCTAACCAGTGTCTGAATGCAGAGGGAGTCGTACTCCCCTAACCAGTGTCTGAATGCAGAGGGAGTCGTACTCCCCTAACCAGTATCTGAATGCAGAGGGAGTCGTACTCCCCTAACCAGTGTCTGAATGCAGAGGGAGTCGTACTCCCCTAACCAGTATCTGAATGCAGAGGGAGTCGTACTCCCCTAACCAGTGTCTGAATGCAGAGGCAGTCGTACTCCCCTAACCAGTATCTGAATGCAGAGGGAGTCGTACTCCCCTAACCAGTATCTGAATGCAGAGGGAGTCGTACTCCCCTAACCAGTATCTGAATGCAGAGGGAGTCGTACTCCCCTAACCAGTGTCTGAATGCAGAGGCAGTCGTACTCCCCTAACCAGTATCTGAATGCAGAGGCAGTCGTACTCCCCTAACCAGTATCTGAATGCAGAGGCAGTCGTACTCCCCTAACCAGTATCTGAATGCAGAGGGAGTCGTACTCCCCTAACCAGTGTCTGAATGCAGAGGCAGTCGTACTCCCCTAACCAGTATCTGAATGCAGAGGCAGTCGTACTCCCCTAACCAGTATCTGAATGCAGAGGCAGTCGTACTCCCCTAACCAGTATCTGAATGCAGAGGCAGTCGTACTCCCCTAACCAGTATCTGAATGCAGAGGCAGTCGTACTCCCCTAACCAGTATCTGAATGCAGAGGGAGTCGTACTCCCCTAACCAGTATCTGAATGCAGAGGGAGTCGTACTCCCCTAACCAGTATCTGAATGCAGAGGCAGTCGTACTCCCCTAACCAGTGTCTGAATGCAGAGGGAGTCGTACTCCCCTAACCAGTATCTGAATGCAGAGGGAGTCGTACTCCCCTAACCAGTATCTGAATGCAGAGGCAGTCGTACTCCCCTAACCAGTATCTGAATGCAGAGGCAGTCGTACTCCCCTAACCAGTATCTGAATGCAGAGGCAGTCGTACTCCCCTAACCAGTATCTGAATGCAGAGGCAGTCGTACTCCCCTAACCAGTATCTGAATGCAGAGGCAGTCGTACTCCCCTAACCAGTATCTGAATGCAGAGGCAGTCGTACTCCCCTAACCAGTATCTGAATGCAGAGGCAGTCGTACTCCCCTAACCAGTATCTGAATGCAGAGGCAGTCGTACTCCCCTAACCAGTATCTGAATGCAGAGGCAGTCGTACTCCCCTAACCAGTATCTGAATGCAGAGGCAGTCGTACTCCCCTAACCAGTATCTGAATGCAGAGGGAGTCGTACTCCCCTAACCAGTATCTGAATGCAGAGGCAGTCGTACTCCCCTAACCAGTATCTGAATGCAGAGGCAGTCGTACTCCCCTAACCAGTATCTGAATGCAGAGGCAGTCGTACTCCCCTAACCAGTATCTGAATGCAGAGGCAGTCGTACTCCCCTAACCAGTATCTGAATGCAGAGGGAGTCGTACTCCCCTAACCAGTATCTGAATGCAGAGGCAGTCGTACTCCCCTAACCAGTGTCTGAATGCAGAGGCAGTCGTACTCCCCTAACCAGTATCTGAATGCAGAGGCAGTCGTACTCCCCTAACCAGTATCTGAATGCAGAGGGAGTCGTACTCCCCTAACCAGTATCTGAATGCAGAGGCAGTCGTACTCCCCTAACCAGTATCTGAATGCAGAGGCAGTCGTACTCCCCTAACCAGTATCTGAATGCAGAGGCAGTCGTACTCCCCTAACCAGTATCTGAATGCAGAGGCAGTCGTACTCCCCTAACCAGTATCTGAATGCAGAGGCAGTCGTACTCCCCTAACCAGTATCTGAATGCAGAGGCAGTCGTACTCCCCTAACCAGTATCTGAATGCAGAGGGAGTCGTACTCCCCTAACCAGTATCTGAATGCAGAGGCAGTCGTACTCCCCTAACCAGTATCTGAATGCAGAGGCAGTCGTACTCCCCTAACCAGTATCTGAATGCAGAGGCAGTCGTACTCCCCTAACCAGTATCTGAATGCAGAGGCAGTCGTACTCCCCTAACCAGTATCTGAATGCAGAGGCAGTCGTACTCCCCTAACCAGTATCTGAATGCAGAGGCAGTCGTACTCCCCTAACCAGTATCTGAATGCAGAGGCAGTCGTACTCCCCTAACCAGTATCTGAATGCAGAGGCAGTCGTACTCCCCTAACCAGTATCTGAATGCAGAGGGAGTCGTACTCCCCTAACCAGTATCTGAATGCAGAGGCAGTCGTACTCCCCTAACCAGTGTCTGAATGCAGAGGCAGTCGTACTCCCCTAACCAGTGTCTGAATGCAGAGGCAGTCGTACTCCCCTAACCAGTATCTGAATGCAGAGGGAGTCGTACTCCCCTAACCAGTATCTGAATGCAGAGGCAGTCGTACTCCCCTAACCAGTATCTGAATGCAGAGGCAGTCGTACTCCCCTAACCAGTATCTGAATGCAGAGGGAGTCGTACTCCCCTAACCAGTGTCTGAATGCAGAGGGAGTCGTACTCCCCTAACCAGTGTCTGAATGCAGAGGCAGTCGTACTCCCCTAACCAGTATCTGAATGCAGAGGCAGTCGTACTCCCCTAACCAGTATCTGAATGCAGAGGCAGTCGTACTCCCCTAACCAGTATCTGAATGCAGAGGCAGTCGTACTCCCCTAACCAGTGTCTGAATGCAGAGGCAGTCGTACTCCCCTAACCAGTGTCTGAATGCAGAGGCAGTCGTACTCCCCTAACCAGTATCTGAATGCAGAGGCAGTCGTACTCCCCTAACCAGTGTCTGAATGCAGAGGGAGTCGTACTCCCCTAACCAGTATCTGAATGCAGAGGGAGTCGTACTCCCCTAACCAGTATCTGAATGCAGAGGCAGTCGTACTCCCCTAACCAGTATCTGAATGCAGAGGGAGTCGTACTCCCCTAACCAGTATCTGAATGCAGAGGCAGTCGTACTCCCCTAACCAGTATCTGAATGCAGAGGGAGTCGTACTCCCCTAACCAGTATCTGAATGCAGAGGGAGTCGTACTCCCCTAACCAGTATCTGAATGCAGAGGGAGTCGTACTCCCCTAACCAGTATCTGAATGCAGAGGCAGTCGTACTCCCCTAACCAGTATCTGAATGCAGAGGCAGTCGTACTCCCCTAACCAGTATCTGAATGCAGAGGGAGTCGTACTCCCCTAACCAGTATCTGAATGCAGAGGGAGTCGTACTCCCCTAACCAGTATCTGAATGCAGAGGCAGTCGTACTCCCCTAACCAGTATCTGAATGCAGAGGCAGTCGTACTCCCCTAACCAGTATCTGAATGCAGAGGCAGTCGTACTCCCCTAACCAGTATCTGAATGCAGAGGCAGTCGTACTCCCCTAACCAGTATCTGAATGCAGAGGCAGTCGTACTCCCCTAACCAGTATCTGAATGCAGAGGCAGTCGTACTCCCCTAACCAGTATCTGAATGCAGAGGCAGTCGTACTCCCCTAACCAGTATCTGAATGCAGAGGCAGTCGTACTCCCCTAACCAGTATCTGAATGCAGAGGGAGTCGTACTCCCCTAACCAGTATCTGAATGCAGAGGCAGTCGTACTCCCCTAACCAGTATCTGAATGCAGAGGGAGTCGTACTCCCCTAACCAGTATCTGAATGCAGAGGGAGTCGTACTCTTCTAACCAGTATCTGAATGCAGAGGGAGTCGTACTCCCCTAACCAGTGTCTGAATGCAGAGGGAGTCGTACTCCCCTAACCAGTATCTGAATGCAGAGGGAGTCGTACTCCCCTAACCAGTATCTGAATGCAGAGGGAGCCGTACTCCCCTAACCAGTATCTGAATGCAGAGGGAGCCGTACTCCCCTAACCAGTATCTGAATGCAGAGGGAGCCGTACTCCCCTAACCAGTATCTGAATGCAGAGGGAGCCGTACTCCCCTAACCAGTGTCTGAATGCAGAGGGAGCCGTACTCCCCTAACCAGTGTCTGAATGCAGAGGGAGCCGTACTCCCCTAACCAGTGTCTGAATGCAGAGGGAGTCGTACTCCCCTAACCAGTGTCTGAATGCAGAGGGAGCCGTACTCCCCTAACCAGTGTCTGAATGCAGAGGGAGCCGTACTCCCCTAACCAGTGTCTGAATGCAGAGGGAGCCGTACTCCCCTAACCAGTGTCTGAATGCAGAGGGAGCCGTACTCCCCTAACCAGTGTCTGAATGCAGAGGGAGTCGTACTCCCCTAACCAGTGTCTGAATGCAGAGGGAGTCGTACTCCCCTAACCAGTGTCTGAATGCAGAGGGAGTCGTACTCCCCTAACCAGTGTCTGAATGCAGAGGGAGTCGTACTCCCCTAACCAGTGTCTGAATGCAGAGGGAGTCGTACTCCCCTAACCAGTGTCTGAATGCAGAGGGAGTCGTACTCCCCTAACCAGTGTCTGAATGCAGAGGGAGTCGTACTCCCCTAACCAGTGTCTGAATGCAGAGGGAGTCGTACTCCCCTAACCAGTGTCTGAATGCAGAGGGAGTCGTACTCCCCTAACCAGTGTCTGAATGCAGAGGGAGTCGTACTCCCCTAACCAGTATCTGAATGCAGAGGGAGTCGTACTCCCCTAACCAGTATCTGAATGCCAGCGTTACCCTAGAGGTCAGGAAGGTGGTTGAGTGTGCTAAACCAAAGAAACCTATCTAAACCTATTAATGATTTTTCTACGGAAGTTTTGAAGTCATCTAAATTGTTCCAAATACTATTTGAACTCTTGCAGGCTTTTACATTTTTATTTATTTAATGGCATTAATACATCTGTATGGTACAAATCAATAATCAAGCCTATCCCCAAATCCTCCAAATAGGACCCTGAAATCCCATTGAACTATAGCTGGATAAGTCTCATTACCACTGTATTCTTGCTTTCTAAATAACAGGCTCTCCCACTATCTAGAACAGTCTGGTCAGCTTGCTGATGAACAGTGGATTTTCAAAAGGCTTTTGATTGGGTGAATAGAAAACATCTTGCTTTTTAGACCAATTAAAATGTAAGATTCTATGATGTCATCAGAACTCTTTATCCGGCTCCAGTTGCTTGTGTTTTGGTCAATGACCTCAAGACTGGCTGTTACGGCAGGGTTCCCCAACTGGCGGCCCGGGGGCAGAATTTTGCCTGCGAGTGGTTTTTTTTGCCCCCCCCCCCCCCCCCCCATTTTTTTTTTTTAATTTTCATTGTTGGGCATAAAATGTAATAACACGATGAAATCGGCTCCAAGTGGTTTTTGTTTGGGAAATTTCTTCACAAGTATTTCCACGAGTAGTAGAAGACACGTGATCATATACAAATGCAAGCAAGACAGCAAGGATGGAAATGATTATGCTTTAGTCAGATATTATATATGTTAGGCTTCTTACGGTCTACAAATGATTTGTTATTATGTTCCGCCCCAGAAAACATTGGCCCACGGCTGAATCTAGTTGATGATTCCCTGCCTTCCTGTATAAAGCAAGGAGATGTGCTCTGGCCCACTTTATCTGCACTATATCCTGGTGGAGGTCTGGTGATGTAATTATGTGCACGAGCACAAAACACCACATCTGTCTTTTTTGTCATGTCCATATCTGCCGTGTCAATAATTTTTTACATGGCAGGAGAGTAACAATTCCAGCCAGAATAACCTACAGTTTTTTGGCAAACTCCAAAGTCCTCTGACAATACGAGTCACGTGCGTAACAGGTGCTGCACTGTTTGAGCAAGAAGTGCTGTGCATATATACTATTTCATATGAATAACCTAAATTTATCACCTTTCACAGTGAATACTTTTGTTTAGAGGCTTTTTTTTGTGCCAATGAATGGAAGTTGAACATGGCCAAATTAGTCAGTTTAATTCAATGTGCAATCGTCCCTAGGCCTATTTGAATGAAACTCTGGCTGTAAATATAGGCAGTAGATCGCAGAGCATCCCCGGTTTTTCCCTCTAAGCTAAACTTTTTGGAAATTGAAAAAGTTCACTTTCTCATCTATAAACACATCTCAAGTGCAGATGCTCTGTCCAGTAGCTAAAAATAGCAGGACAGTGGGCATTTTCATTAGGACAGACAGTTTAAATATTATTGGGACACCTACACATTTGGCAGCCAAGCACGAGTTATCAGTGTTGCTTATTATTGTCTAGACTTGTTGAGATATCTTCACGCCTAGAATAAAATCCTCCGGCTTCCATTATAAGAAATAATATATAAATTAAAAAAGGAATTACAGGGGGCAGTTTGGAAAGCCTTTTCCTGTGTGAATGGTTCTCTGGAATAACGGACATGCTGGGGTAATAATTACATAACCAAGTTCTATAGTAATACTAGTCCCGTGGTCAGGCCTTAGATTCACATCAGTGATTCATTGTCCCCTCTTCTTTAGGCAGTGCCGGGGAAAGCATTGACTCCATCAAAGACTACGAAGAGGACTTCTTCCAGAACTCTAGACTACTCAGGTGGGTGTCCTCACTCCCTACCATCTAGACTACTCAGGTGGGTGTCCTCACTCCCTACCAACTAGACTACTCAGGTGGGTGTCCTGACTCCCTACCATCTAGACTACTCAGGTGGGTGTCCTGACTCCCTACCAACTAGACTACTCAGGTGGGTGTCCTGCCTCCCTACCAACTAGACTACTCAGGTGGGTGTCCTGACTCCCTACCAACTAGACTACTCAGGTGGGTGTCCTGCCTCCCTACCATCTAGACTACTCAGGTGGGTGTCCTCACTCCCTACCAACTAGACTACTCAGGTGGGTGTCCTCACTCCCTACCAACTAGACTACTCAGGTGGGTGTCCTACCTCCCTACCATCTAGACTACTCAGGTGGGTGTCCTACCTCCCTACCAACTAGACTACTCAGGTGGGTGTCCTACCTCCCTACCATCTAGACTACTCAGGTGGGTGTCCTCACTCCCTACCATCTAGACTACTCAGGTGGGTGTCCTACCTCCCTACCAACTAGACTACTCAGGTGGGTGTCCTCACTCCCTACCAACTAGACTACTCAGGTGGGTGTCCTCACTCCCTACCATCTAGACTACTCAGGTGGGTGTCCTACCTCCCTACCAACTAGACTACTCAGGTGGGTGTCCTCACTCCCTACCATCTAGACTACTCAGGTGGGTGTCCTACCTCCCTACCAACTAGACTACTCAGGTGGGTGTTCTCACTCCCTACCAACCACATTTCCATCTGATTTGCTTTAGAAAATGAATTGCCAGTCAATTCATTCATTTGGTGATAGGCCATGGTTTTCAATGATATCATTTTTCTAATTGAATAGAAATGGAACTGCGCTGAAACACGTTAACCTGACCGGTGTCCTTCTGTCCACCCCAGAGACGGCATGCTGAAGGCCCACCAGGTGACTACTAAGAACCTGAGCCTGGCCGTTTCCGACTGCTTCTGGAAGATGGTCCGGGAGTCAGTGGAGCAGCAGGCCGACGCCTTCAAAGGTAACCAGGCGGCTTAGGGCCCCAAAATAGTCCTCTGATGCGTGATCCCCAAAGGCTTATCGATTTAACCTACGTAGAGACACAAGGGACATCAAGAGTTAACCAACCCTGTGAACCCGTTGGTGCATCATATTTCTCTACTTTAACAGGGAAGTGTGATATGTTGGAAGCTTGTGCAGCAAAGCGTTGTAAACAAAAAGGGAGAAATGAAGTGATCTACAGGAATTTCGAGGTCCAGTCGACCTTTTGACAAAGGATGCAGTGATCAATATTAAACCTGCCACTTCTCATAAAGCGAGGCCTGCTATGATACACTGCATCCAAGGGTTTTAGAGAAGTGGCTGCTGCATTCTGATAAATGTTGTCACCATAATGAAAAGCTGGCAGGAAGGTTGCCTGTACATCCTGTTTCCTGCTGTTTATGGAGAGGCAGGAACTACTTTAAATCTTAACAAGTTCATCCGTATGTTTTTTTACAACTTTTGTCAATCCATCCACATTTTTGTCAATCCATCCACATTTTTGTCAATCCAAAATCCCAGATATTTATAGGCGGGAACCTGCTCAATGAGAGAACCATCCAATGCATAAATATGTAAACCATCTGAAATATTTCTAAGAGAATTAGAAAACATACATTTCATTTTTCCCGCATTAAGTACCCATTTTAAATCAACGGCTATCCTACACAGCAACAAAATCAGGTTGGGGCTCTAACATGGCCTCGTCAGCAGTAGGGGCTCTAACATGGCCTCGTCAGCAGTAGGGGATCTAACATGGCCTCGTCAGCAGTAGGGGCTCTAACATGGCCTCGTCAGCAGTAGGGGGCTCTAACATGGCCTCGTCAGCAGTAGGGGCTCTAACATGGCCTCGTCAGCAGTAGGGGCTCTAACATGGCCCGGTCAGCGGCAGTAAGGGGCTCTAACATGGCCCGGTCAGCGGCAGTAGGGGCTCTAACATGGCCTCGTCAGCAGTAGGGGGCTCTAACATGGCCTCGTCAGCAGTAGGGGGCTCTAACATGGCCTCGTCAGCAGTAGGGGCTCTAACATGGCCTCGTCAGCAGTAGGGGCTCTAACATGGCCTCGTCAGCAGTAGGGGCTCTAACATGGCCTCGTCAGCAGTAGGGGCTCTAACATGGCCTCGTCAGCAGTAAGGGCTCTAACATGGCCTCGTCAGCAGTAAGGGGCTCTAACATGGCCTCGTCAGCAGTAGGGGCTCTAACATGGCCTCGTCAGCAGTAAGGGGCTCTAACATGGCCTCGTCAGCAGTAAGGGGCTCTAACATGGCCTCGTCAGCAGTAAGGGGCTCTAACATGGCCTCGTCAGCAGTAGAGGCTCTAACATGGCCTCGTCAGCAGTAGGGGCTCTAACATGGCCTCGTCAGCAGTAGGGGCTCTAACATGGCCTCGTCAGCAGTAGGGGCTCTAACATGGCCTCGTCAGCAGTAGGGGCTCTAACATGGCGTCGTCAGCAGTAGGGGCTCTAACATGGCGTCGTCAGCAGTAGGGGCTCTAACATGGCCTCGTCAGCAGTAGGGGCTCTAACATGGCCTCGTCAGCAGTAGGGGCTCTAACATGGCCTCGTCAGCAGTAGGGGCTCTAACATGACCTCGTCAGCAGTAGGGGCTCTAACATGGCCTCGTCAGCAGTAGGAGCTCTAACATGGCCTCGTCAGCAGTAGGAGCTCTAACATGGCCTCGTCAGCAGTAGGAGCTCTAACATGGCCTCGTCAGCAGTAGGGGCTCTAACATGGCCTCGTCAGCAGTAGGGGCTCTAACATGGCCCGGTCAGCGGCAGTAAGGGGCTCTAACATGGCCCGGTCAGCGGCAGTAAGGGGCTCTAACATGGCCTCGTCAGCAGTAGGGGCTCTAACATGGCCTCGTCAGCAGTAGGGGCTCTAACATGGCCTCGTCAGCAGTAGGGGCTCTAACATGGCCTCGTCAGCAGTAGGGGGCTCTAACATGGCCTCGTCAGCAGTAGGGGGCTCTAACATGGCCTCGTCAGCAGTAGGGGCTCTAACATGGCCTCGTCAGCAGTAGGGGCTCTAACATGGCCTCGTCAGCAGTAGGGGCTCTAACATGGCCTCGTCAGCAGTAGGGGCTCTAACATGGCCTCGTCAGCAGTAGGGGCTCTAACATGGCCTCGTCAGCAGTAAGGGCTCTAACATGGCCTCGTCAGCAGTAAGGGGCTCTAACATGGCCTCGTCAGCAGTAGGGGCTCTAACATGGCCTCGTCAGCAGTAGGGGCTCTAACATGGCCTCGTCAGCAGTAGGGGCTCTAACATGGCCTCGTCAGCAGTAGGGGCTCTAACATGGCCTCGTCAGCAGTAGGGGCTCTAACATGGCCTCGTCAGCAGTAGGGGCTCTAACATGGCCTCGTCAGCAGTAGGGGCTCTAACATGGCCTCGTCAGCAGTAAGGGCTCTAACATGGCCTCGTCAGCAGTAAGGGGCTCTAACATGGCCTCGTCAGCAGTAGGGGCTCTAACATGGCCTCGTCAGCAGTAAGGGGCTCTAACATGGCCTCGTCAGCAGTAAGGGGCTCTAACATGGCCCGGTCAGCGGCAGTAGGGGCTCTAACATGGCCCGGTCAGCAGTAGGGGGCTCTAACATGGCCTCGTCAGCAGTAGGGGGCTCTAACATGGCCTCGTCAGCAGTAGGGACTCTAACATGGCCTCGTCAGCAGTAGGGGCTCTAACATGGCCTCGTCAGCAGTAGGGGCTCTAACATGGCCTCGTCAGCAGTAAGGGCTCTAACATGGCCTCGTCAGCAGTAAGGGCTCTAACATGGCCTCGTCAGCAGTAAGGGGCTCTAACATGGCCTCGTCAGCAGTAAGGGGCTCTAACATGGCCTCGTCAGCAGTAAGGGGCTCTAACATGGCCTCGTCAGCAGTAGGGGCTCTAACATGGCCTCGTCAGCAGTAGGGGCTCTAACATGGCCTCGTCAGCAGTAGGGGCTCTAACATGGCCTCGTCAGCAGTAGGGGCTCTAACATGGCCTCGTCAGCAGTAGGGGCTCTAACATGGCCTCGTCAGCAGTAGGGGCTCTAACATGGCCTCGTCAGCAGTAGGGGCTCTAACATGGCCTCGTCAGCAGTAGGGGCTCTAACATGGCCTCGTCAGCAGTAGGGGCTCTAACATGGCCTCGTCAGCAGTAGGGGCTCTAACATGGCCTCGTCAGCAGTAGGGGCTCTAACATGGCCTCGTCAGCAGTAGGGGCTCTAACATGGCCTCGTCAGCAGTAGGGGCTCTAACATGGCCTCGTCAGCAGTAGGAGCTCTAACATGGCCTCGTCAGCAGTAGGAGCTCTAACATGGCCTCGTCAGCAGTAGGGGCTCTAACATGGCCTCGTCAGCAGTAGGGGCTCTAACATGGCCTCGTCAGCAGTAGGGGCTCTAACATGGCCCGGTCAGCGGCAGTAAGGGGCTCTAACATGGCCCGGTCAGCGGCAGTAAGGGGCTCTAACATGGCCCGGTGAGCGGCAGTAAGGGGCTCTAACATGGCCCGGTCAGCGGCAGTAAGGGGCTCTAACATGGCCTCGTCAGCAGTAGGGGCTCTAACATGGCCTCGTCAGCAGTAGGGGCTCTAACATGGCCTCGTCAGCAGTAGGGGCTCTAACATGGCCTCGTCAGCAGTAGGGGCTCTAACATGGCCTCGTCAGCAGTAGGGGCTCTAACATGGCCTCGTCAGCAGTAGGGGCTCTAACATGGCCTCGTCAGCAGTAGGGGCTCTAACATGGCCTCGTCAGCAGTAGGGGCTCTAACATGGCCTCGTCAGCAGTAGGGGCTCTACCATGGCCTCGTCAGCAGTAGGGGCTCTACCATGGCCTCGTCAGCAGTAGGGGCTCTACCATGGCCTCGTCAGCAGTAGGGGGCTCTAACATGGCCTCGTCAGCAGTAGGGGCTCTAACATGGCCTCGTCAGCAGTAGGGGCTCTAACATGGCCTCGTCAGCAGTAGGGGCTCTAACATGGCCTCGTCAGCAGTAGGGGCTCTAACATGGCCTCGTCAGCAGTAGGGGCTCTAACATGGCCTCGTCAGCAGTAGGGGCTCTAACATGGCCTCGTCAGCAGTAGGGGCTCTAACATGGCCTCGTCAGCAGTAGGGGCTCTAACATGGCCTCGTCAGCAGTAGGGGCTCTAACATGGCCTCGTCAGCAGTAGGGGCTCTAACATGGCCTCGTCAGCAGTAGGGGCTCTAACATGGCCTCGTCAGCAGTAGGGGCTCTAACATGGCCTCGTCAGCAGTAGGGGCTCTAACATGGCCTCGTCAGCAGTAGGGGCTCTAACATGGCCTCGTCAGCAGTAGGGGCTCTAACATGGCCTCGTCAGCAGTAGGGGCTCTAACATGGCCTCATCAGCAGTAGGGGCTCTAACATGGCCTCGTCAGCAGTAGGGGGCTCTAACATGGCCTCGTCAGCAGTAGGGGGCTCTAACATGGCCTCGTCAGCAGTAGGGGCTCTAACATGGCCTCGTCAGCAGTAGGGGCTCTAACATGGCCTCGTCAGCAGTAGGGGCTCTAACATGGCCTCGTCAGCAGTAGGGGCTCTAACATGGCCTCGTCAGCAGTAGGGGCTCTAACATGGCCTCGTCAGCAGTAGGGGCTCTAACATGGCCTCGTCAGCAGTAGGGGCTCTAACATGGCGTCGTCAGCAGTAGGGGCTCTAACATGGCCTCGTCAGCAGTAGGGGCTCTAACATGGCCTCGTCAGCAGTAGGGGCTCTAACATGGCCTCGTCAGCAGTAGGGGCTCTAACATGGCCTCGTCAGCAGTAGGGGCTCTAACATGGCCTCGTCAGCAGTAGGGGGCTCTAACATGGCCTCGTCAGCAGTAGGGGCTCTAACATGGCCCCGTCAGCGGCAGTAAGGGGCTCTAACATGGCCCCGTCAGCGGCAGTAAGGGGCTCTAACATGGCCCCGTCAGCGGCAGTAAGGGGCTCTAACATGGCCCCGTCAGCGGCAGTAAGGGGCTCTAACATGGCCCCGTCAGCGGCAGTAAGGGGCTCTAACATGGCCCCGTCAGCGGCAGTAAGGGGCTCTAACATGGCCCGGTCAGCGGCAGTAAGGGGCTCTAACATGGCCCCGTCAGCGGTAGTAAGGGGCTCTAACATGGCCCCGTCAGCGGCAGTAAGGGGCTCTAATATATATTCTGCTGTACATATCATTCTTAGTATATTGAGTGGAAATTCACCCAGTGTATATATGTGTTGATAGCGTTTTGATTGCTGTTAGTGCTATTTAGGTTAATTGGATTTGTTCAACATTTCTTGTTATAAAAATAAAAAAAATGTGTACTTGTTTGACATTTTACTACATTTTTAGGAGCTAGTAACATAAGCATTTCACTGCACCCGTTATAATATCTCCTAAACGGTGTACGCGATCAATAAACTTTGGTTTGATGACCTAGCATGAATGAAAGGCTATCAACCTCCTCTCCTTTCCTTCATGCTAGGTCATCAACCTCCTCTCCTTTCCTTCATGCTAGGTCATCAACCTCCTCTCCTTTCCTTCACGCTAGGTCATCAACCTCCTCTCCTTTCCTTCACGCTAGGTCATCAACCTCCTCTCCTTTCCTTCACGCTAGGTCATCAACCTCCTCTCCTTTCCTTCACGCTAGGTCATCAACCTCCTCTCCTTTCCTTCACGCTAGGTCATCAACCTCCTCTCCTTTCCTTCACGCTAGGTCATCAACCTCCTCTCCTTTCCTTCACGCTAGGTCATCAACCTCCTCTCCTTTCCTTCACGCTAGGTCATCAACCTCCTCTCCTTTCCTTCACGCTAGGTCATCAACCTCTTCTCTTTTCCTTCACGCTAGGTCATCAACCTCCTCTCCTTTCCTTCACGCTAGGTCATCAACCTCCTCTCCTTTCCTTCATGCTAGGTCATCAAAACTCCTCTACTTTCCTTCATGCTAGGTCATCAAAACTCCTCTCCTTTCATTCATGCTAGGTCATCAAAACTCCTCTCCTTTCATTCATGCTAGGTCATCAAAACTCCTCTCCTTTCCTTCATGCTAGGTCATCAAAACTCCTCTACTTTCCTTCATGCTAGGTCATCAAAACTCCTCTCCTTTCATTCATGCTAGGTCATCAAAACTCCTCTCCTTTCATTCATGCTAGGTCATCAAAACTCCTCTCCTTTTCTTCATGCTAGGTCATCAAAACTCCTCTCCTTTCATTCATGCTAGGTCATCAAAACTCCTCTCCTTTCATTCATGCTAGGTCATCAAAACTCCTCTCCTTTTCTTCATGCTAGGTCATCAAAACTCCTCTCCTTTTCTTCATGCTAGGTCATCAAACCTCCTCTCCTTTTCTTCATGCTAGGTCATCAAAACTCCTCTCCTTTCATTCATGCTAGGTCATCAACCTCCTCTCCTTTCCTTCACGCTAGGTCATCAACCTCCTCTCCTTTCCTTCACGCTAGGTCATCAACCTCCTCTCCTTTCCTTCACGCTAGGTCATCAACCTCCTCTCCTTTCCTTCACGCTAGGTCATCAACCTCCTCTCCTTTCCTTCACGCTAGGTCATCAACCTCCTCTCCTTTCCTTCACGCTAGGTCATCAACCTCCTCTCCTTTCCTTCACGCTAGGTCATCAACCTCCTCTCCTTTCCTTCACGCTAGGTCATCAACCTCCTCTCCTTTCCTTCACGCTAGGTCATCAACCTCCTCTCCTTTCCTTCACGCTAGGTCATCAACCTCTTCTCTTTTCCTTCACGCTAGGTCGTCAACCTCCTCTCCTTTCCTTCACGCTAGGTCATCAACCTCCTCTCCTTTCCTTCATGCTAGGTCATCAAAACTCCTCTACTTTCCTTCATGCTAGGTCATCAAAACTCCTCTACTTTCCTTCATGCTAGGTCATCAAACCTCCTCTCCTTTCCTTCACGCTAGGTCATCAACCTCCTCTCCTTTCCTTCACGCTAGGTCATCAACCTCCTCTCCTTTCCTTCACGCTAGGTCATCAACCTCTTCTCTTTTCCTTCACGCTAGGTCATCAACCTCCTCTCCTTTCCTTCACGCTAGGTCATCAACCTCCTCTCCTTTCCTTCATGCTAGGTCATCAAAACTCCTCTCCTTTCCTTCATGCTAGGTCATCAAAACTCCTCTACTTTCCTTCATGCTAGGTCATCAAAACTCCTCTCCTTTCCTTCATGCTAGGTCATCAAAACTCCTCTACTTTCCTTCATGCTAGGTCATCAAAACTCCTCTCCTTTCATTCATGCTAGGTCATCAAAACTCCTCTCCTTTCATTCATGCTAGGTCATCAAAACTCCTCTCCTTTCATTCATGCTAGGTCATCAAAACTCCTCTCCTTTCCTTCATGCTAGGTCATCAAACCTCCTCTCCTTTCCTTCACGCTAGGTCATCAACCTCCTCTCCTTTCCTTCACGCTAGGTCATCAACCTCCTCTCCTTTCCTTCACGCTAGGTCATCAACCTCCTCTCCTTTCCTTCACGCTAGGTCATCAACCTCCTCTCCTTTCCTTCACGCTAGGTCATCAACCTCCTCTCCTTTCCTTCACGCTAGGTCATCAACCTCCTCTCCTTTCCTTCACGCTAGGTCATCAACCTCTTCTCTTTTCCTTCACGCTAGGTCATCAACCTCCTCTCCTTTCCTTCACGCTAGGTCATCAACCTCCTCTCCTTTCCTTCATGCTAGGTCATCAAACCTCCTCTACTTTCCTTCACGCTAGGTCATCAAACTCCTCTCCTTTCATTCACGCTAGGTCATCAACCTCCTCTCCTTTCATTCATGCTAGGTCATCAAACCTCCTCTACTTTCCTTCATGCTAGGTCATCAAACCTCCTCTCCTTTCATTCATGCTAGGTCATCAAACCTCCTCTACTTTCCTTCATGCTAGGTCATCAAACCTCCTCTCCTTTCATTCATGCTAGGTCATCAAACCTCCTCTCCTTTCATTCATGCTAGGTCATCAAAACTCCTCTCCTTTCCTTCATGCTAGGTCATCAAACCTCCTCTCCTTTCATTCATGCTAGGTCATCAACCTCCTCTCCTTTCCTTCATGCTAGGTCATCAACCTCCTCTCCTTTTCTTCATGCTAGGTCATCAACCTCCTCTCCTTTCCTTCATGCTAGGTCATCTAGTCATCTACGTCCTCTTATAGCCATGGTTGACCACCACCACCCACTACTTGCTCCCCTCTTCCCCTTCCTGTTCTTGCCCACCCTGCCACACTTCTCCCTGCGCTACTTCCTAGTGGCCATTATCCACGGCAGCCGGTGGTCCTCTCTAACAGTAACATCAGGGACTAGATTTATGGCCCTGTGGCTGTGGTGTGTCCCCATGGATCTCCTTCCCATTGTGCAGATCAATACACCACACGTCAAAGCCCCTCACAGGCATCAAGCCTGGTGCCGGACATCCTGGCCCAATAACCCACCCACCCCGACAATTACCATCATCGCCTTTTTGTAGGGAGAGTTGGGGGATGTTGGGAATTCTGGTGGGGGGGGGGGGGGGGGTGTAGGGAGAGGTGAAGGATGATGGGAAATGTGTGGGAGAGGTGTGTAGGGAGAGGTGAGGGATGATGGGAAATGTGTTGGAGAGGGGGGGTGAGGGATGATGGGAAATGTGGGGGAGAGGGGGGTGTGTAGGGTGAGGGATGATGGGAAATGTGGGGTAAAGGGGAGGTTTGTAGGGGGAGGAGAGGGATGATGGGAAATGTGGGGGAGAGGGGGGGGGTGTAGAGAGGTGAGGGATGATGGGAAATGTGTGGGAGAGGGGAGGTGTGTAGGGAGAGGTGAGGGATGATGGGAAATGTGTTGGAGAGGGGGGTGTGTGTAGGGAGAGTTGAGGGATGATGGGAAATGTGGGGGAGAGGGGGGTGTGTAGGGTGAGGGATGATGGGAGAGGGGGGTGTGTAGGGTGAGGGATGATGGGAAATGTGGGGTAGAGGGGAGGTTTGTAGGGGGAGGTGAGGGATGATGGGAGATGTGGGGGAGAAGGGGGATGTGTGTAGGGAGAGGTGAGGGGTGATGGGAAATGTGGGGGAGAGGGGGGGTGTAGGGAGAGGTGAGGGATGATGGGAAATGTGGGGGAGAGGGGGGTGTGTAGGGTGAGGAATGATGGGAAATGTGGGGGGTGTGTAGGGAGAGGTGAGGGGGAGGGTGTAGGCTTGGATTGAGTTTTTGATTAGGAGTGTGTTCTCTAGCGTGTGATCTCAGCCACGGCGCCGTCCCTACTGCCCTGGCGTGCGTGCCAAAATAGGTTTTCTTTTTACTTTTGAACTCTCATCAGCATAGCAGGTAGTAGTGAAGCTGTCCCTATACAAACTGCATGTTATCTACTGGTTAATTCATAACACCAAACCGATGAGACATTCGGACAATGAGACCGTCTAACCAGCTAGCTCACCCATGCTACTATTTACATTTACATTTAAGTCATTTAGCAGACGCTCTTATCCAGAGCGACTTACAAATTGGAAAGTTCATACATATTCATCCTGGTCCCCCCGTGGGAATTGAACCCTGGTCCCCCCATGGGAATTGAACCCACAACCCTGGCGTTGCAAGCGCCATGCTCTACCAACTGAGCCACACGGGACCGCTGCTTGACTCTCAATCCTGGCTTGGATCTTTAGCAATGGAGACAGAAGACATGGTATTGATCCTCACTCACTTTTTATATACCGTATATCCGTTATAATGTCTCTAATTTATACCTCTGTAATTTCATCTGTGGTTTGTTTGTTAAATACAGTACAGAGGAAGTTACAGACTCACTATGAGAGAACCTCCCCCCCAAAGGTCTGGTCCACTGACTATCTGTCCTCTCCTTTCTCAGCGTCCCGCTTCAACCTGGAGACAGAGTGGAAGAACAACTACCCCCGTCTGAGAGAGCTGGACAGGGTATGTCAAGTCAACAATATTTTCCTTCACTCGTCTACTGATTCTGAGATTTTTGGAGCGGCCAGGTTGGAGAGGCCAGATTCCGCCCAATAATCACGCGTCTTCTGTTTGTCTTTTCCTCCCAGAATGAACTCTTCGAAAAAGCCAAGAACGAAATCTTGGACGAAGTCATTAGCTTGAGTCAAGTGACACCGAAACACTGGTTAGTGTTTGACCTGATGTTTCCCCTTTAAAGGATGTTTGGTCACCTGCAGCTTATGTACATCATTATTATTGATTATTATGTATCGATAAAAATAAAAAACATGTTATAATTTTTACATGGCCAACATCAACTGAGTGTTGAATGCTTCATATTCAAAGGCCGTTAAACTAATTCTGAAATGCCGGTCTGCCAGCTATGTTGTAGAAGCTATGTATGGTGGTGGGTGTGGGTGTGTTTTATGATAAATGAGTCTTTACAGAAGCCCATGGGGATTGAGCTGGGGTTTGTCCCATTGTCACAGAGCCCTGTTCAGATAAAGAGCCTTGCTTTAGTTAACAAGCTGCTGGGCTTTCATGGCTATGCGTCCTAAATGGCCCCCTATACATGGAGTAGGTCACCATTTGGGATGCAGCCATTGGGACTCCACAGTAAAGTGCAGTCTGAATAGTGAGTTTTTTTTTTATTTACCAAAAGGGTCATTTTCATTCCCGTCATAAAACCTGATATGACAGATCTGGCAAAGTCAAAGGACACATCACTACCGCTTTCTGCCCTATTGATTTCAGCAATTATGCCTGTTCAGATCAGCTGCAAATGTGGAGAGGACATAACCAAAAGAAGACAATTTAGACTTTTTACAAATATTTTTTTTGTCTTTGTGAGTTTATATTTATTTATTGAGATGGAACCGTGAAGACTGGTGAGGTTCTAGATTGCTAGTCAGAAGTGCACTGGGTTGGATTCAAGCCCATGCTGACTCTGGTGTAGGCTGTGTGCATGACTCTGGTGTAGGCTGTGTGCATGACTCTGGTGTAGGCTGTGTGCATGACTCTGGTGTAGGCTGTGTGCATGACTCTGGTGTAGGCTGTGTGCATGACTCTGGTGTAGGCTGTGTGCATGACTCTGGTGTAGGCTGTGTGCATGACTCTGGTGTAGGCTGTGTGCATGACTCTGGTGTAGGCTGTGTGCATGACTCTGGTGTAGGCTGTGTGCATGACTCTGGTGTAGGCTGTGTGGTAGTAAGAGAGGGTCACTACTTTAGACTTAACTTACACTCACACAGCGTCGTCTTCCAAACTGCTGTCCAACCAAGAAGGTCTTGTTTTCCTATCTTAACCCTGTAGGGAGGCCATCCTACAGAAGAAGCTGTGGGAGCGGTTGTCCACCCACGTCATCGAGAACATCTACCTGCCTGCAGCCCAGACCATGAACTCCGGTACCTTCAACACCACCGTGGACATCAAGCTCAAACAGTGGACGGACAAGCAGCTGCCTCACAAAGCATTAGAGGTAGATTTCTGCTGCTGCTGCCTCAATAGCTCTTTAAACCTCTTCTTGCTAACGGTGGAGATGCATGTCATAAGGAGATGTTGGTGTCAGGTCTAAGTCAAGAGATAATTTAGATAATTGAAGATTGGATTTACTGTGCCAGTCAAATGTACATGTTCTGGTTGGTCTGACAGGAGTGGTGTATGGGTGTTGTAGTGTTGTCTGTAGCAGGCCATGGTGTCGTGTTGATACCTGGCTCTCTGTCCTCCAGGTTGCCTGGGAGACGCTGCAGGAGGAGTTTGCCCGCTTCATGGCGGAGTACAAAGGGAAGGACCAGGACGACATCTTTGACAAGCTGAAGGAGGCGGTGAAGGACGAGAGTATCAAGAGACACAAGTGGAACGAGACAGCCATGGACAGCCTGGTACACTTACACACACACACACACACACACACACACACACACACACACACACACACACACACACACACACACACACACACACACACCAGGGTTTCTTCTGGATCAAAAAGTAGCTTAGTTGGATGGCGTGGCAATGGGTGGAGTGAATTTTAGAGAACATTTTAGAGGCTCCCATCTGTGTAGAGAAATGGTACCATTTTTAAGACCATTTCCTGCAATTCTACACGTTTCTCCATGGAGCTGACATGCATTTTGCTAATGCGGTGTTCTAAATTCATTGTTTTTCACATTTTTGATTCTCCCTGAATGTCTAGCTTGTTAGTTCTCAAAGATTATATTATAACAAAAATATATGCCAGATTTTCAGTAGTTTAAGTTCACACTGAAAGCGTTTTTCCATCCCAAAAGTGTATAAATATAAAAATGATGGATGAATGGATGGATGTACACTACATGACCTAAAGTATGTGGACACCTACTCGTCAAACATCTCATTCCAAAATGATGGGCATTACTATGGAGTTGGTCCCCCCTTTGCTGCTATAACAGCCTCCACTCTTCTGGGAAGGTTTCCACTAGATGTGGTAACATTACTGCGGGGACCTGCTTCCATTCAGCCACGAGCATTAGTGAGGTCGGGCACTGATGTTGGGCGATTAGGCCTGGCTTGCAGTCGGCATTCCACTTCATCCCAAAGGCGTTCATTGCGGTTGAGGTCAGGGCTCTGTGCAGGTCAGTCAAGTTCTTCAACACCGATCTCGACAACCCATTTCTGTATGGACTTCACTTTGTGCACAGGGGCATTGTCATGCTGAAACAGGAAAGGACCTTCCTCAAACTGTTGCCACAAAGTTGGAAGCACAAAATCGTCTAGAAGTTAATTGTATTCTGTAAAATGTAAGATTTCCCTTCACTGGAACTAAAGGGCCGAGCCAGAATCATAGAAAACAGGCACAGACCATTATTAATCCTCCACCAAACTTTACATTTGGCACTATGCATTGGGGCAAGAAGCATTCTCTTGGCATCCGCCAAAACCAGATTCGTCCGTCGAACTGCCAGATGGTGAAGCGTGATTCATCACTCCAGAGAACATCTTTCCATTGCTGCAGAGTTCAAATGGGCGAGCTTAACACCACTCCAGCCGACGCTTGGCATTGCACATGGTGTTCTTAGGCTTGTGTGTGGCTGCTCGGTCATAGAAACCCATTTCATGAAGCTCCCGACTAACAGTTATTGTGCTGATTTTGCTACCAGAGGCAGTTTGGAACTCGGTTGTGAGTGTTGTTACCAAGGACAGAACATTTTTACGCACTTCAGCACGTTGAGATCCCGTTCTGTTAGCTTACGGCTGAGCCGTTGTTTCTCCTCAACGTTTCCACTTCCCAATAACAGCACTTACAGTTGACTGGGGAAGATCGAGCAGGGCAGAACGTTGACCAACTGACTAGTTGGAAAGGTGGCATTCTATGACATTGTCACATTGGAAGTCACTGAGCACTTCAGTAAGGCCATTCTACTGCCAATGTTTGTTCATGGAGAATGCATGGCTGTGTGCTTGGTTCTATATGCCTGTCAGAAATGGGTGTGGCTGAAATAGCCAAATCAACTCATTTGACGTATGTGTATACAGTGCATTCGGGAAGTATTGGTTTTTGTTCTGACATGCACTGTCAACTGTGGGACCTTGTGGGACAGGTGTGTGCCTTTCCAAATCATGTTCAATCAATTGAATTTACCACAGGTAGACTGCAATCAAGTTGTAGAAACATCTCAAGAATGATCCATTTAAACAGGTTTCATCAGACCAGAGGACAGATTTACACCGGTCTAATGTACATTGTTTGTGTTTTTTGGCCCAAGCAAGTCTCTTCTTCTTATTGGTGTCCTTTAGTAGTGGTTTCTTTGCAGCAATTCGACCATGAAGGCCTGATTCACGCAGTCTCCTCTGAACAGTTGAGATGTGTCTGTTACTTGAACAATGTGAAGCATTTATTTGGGCTGCAGGTAACTCTAATGAACTTATCCTCTGCAGCAGAGGTAACTCTGGCTTTTCCTTTCCTGTGGCGGTCCTCATGAGAGCCAGTTTCATCATAGAGCTTGATGGTTTTTGAGACTGCACTTGAAGATACTTTCAAAGTTCTTGAAATGTTTTTTATTGACTGACCTTCATGTCTTAAAGTAATGATGGACTGTCATTTCTCTTTGATTATTTGAGCTGTTCTTGTCATAATATGGACTTGGTCTTTTACCAAATAGATCTATCTTCTGTATACCACATCTACCTTGTCACAACACAACTGATTGATTGGCTCAAATGCACTAAGAAGGAAAGAAATTCCACTAATTAACTTTTAACAAGGTACACCTGTTAATTGAAATGCATTCCAGGTGACTACCTCATGAAGCTGGTTGAGAGAATGCCAAGAGTGTGCAAAGCTGTCATCAAGGCAAAGGGTGGCTACTTTGAAGAATCTCAAATATAAAATATATTTGGATTTGTTTAACACTTTTTTGGTAACTACATGATTCCATATGTGTTATTTCATAGTTTTGATGTCGTCACTATTATTCTACAATAGTAAAAATAGTAAAATAGTAAAAATAAAGACCCTTGAATGAGTAGGTGTGTCCGAACTTTTGACTGGTACCTTATATATTTTTTTTACTCTGTTGGGCGACCGGAAAATATGCCAAAGATTAAAAAAAATCCCTGCACACACACGTGCCCGTGTATACACATTCATGTGCATGTACAGACATGCGTACGTTTACAAACACACGCACGCACACACACACACACACACACTGTCATATTCAACCACATATACAGCAGGCAAACATTGGTATGCATTGATTTCCTGTCTTGCCATGCCTTGTGGGTAATGTAGTTCCCCCTCTCTGTGTGGTGTCAGAGGGTGATCCAGCACAATACTCTGGAGGACCGCTCCATCACAGACAAGCCCCAGTGGGACGCAGCCATCCAGTTCATGGAGGAGACCCTGCAGGCACGCCTCAAAGACAGTGGGTTATACACCCCCACCTTTACCATGACTTCTCCTCTCTTCTGTCACCATGCTTTATTTTTCTTCACCTGCTTTCTGGGTTATGGTCGGATATGTCAGACATTCAAATGTTTCTCCCCCTCATTTCTTTCCCCCTCCTATCTCTGCTCTGTCTCTCTTACTACCACTATCTCTGTCTTTCTTCCCATCTTCTCTTCTCACTTCCCTTCATCACTCCCTCTCTCTCTCTCTCTCTCTCTCTCTCTCTCTCTCTCTCTCTCTCTCTCTCTCTAGCTGACTCTGTGATAAATGACATGGCAGGTCCTTACTGGAAACAACGCTGGATGAGCTGGACGAGCCGCTCGCCCGAACAGCACATCTGCAACGAAACCAAAAAGGAGCTGGAGCGCCTGCTAAAACTCCATGAGGACCACACAGCCTACCTGGCCAACGACGAGGTCACCACCGTCCGCAAGAACCTGGAGGGCCGAGGAGTGGATGTAGACCCTGTCCTGGTGAGAAACTGGAGGGCTGAGGGGTGGAGGTGGTCCCTGTCCTGGTGAGAACCTGGAGGGGTTGAGTTGGACCCTGTCCTGTTAAGAACCTGGAGGGTCGAGGGGCGGTGGTGGACCCTGTCCTGGTGAGAACCTGGAGGGGTGGAGGTGGACCCTGTCCTGGTGAGAACCTGGAGGGTCGAGGTGTGGAGGTGGCCCCTGTCCTGGTGAGAACCTGGAGGGGTGGAGGTAGACCCTGTCCTGGTGAGAACCTGGAGGGGTGGAGGTGGACCCTGTCCTGGTGAGAACCTGGAGAGGTGGAGGTGGACCCTGTCCTGGTGAGAACCTGGAGGGGTGGAGGTAGACCCTGTCCTGGTAAGAACCTGGAGGGTTCGAGGGCGGAGGTGGTCCCTGTCTTGGTAAGAACCTGGAGGGCCGAGGGGTGGAGGTGGACCCTGTCCTGGTAAGAACCTGGAGGGCCGAGGGGTGGAGGTGGACCCTGTCCTGGTAAGAACCTGGAGGGTCGAGGGGTGGAGGTGGACCCTGTCCTGGTAAAAACCTGGAGGGTGGAGGTGGACCCTGTCCTGGTAAGAACCTGGAGGGTCGAGGGGTGGAGGTGGACCCTGTCCTGTTGAGAACCTGGAGGGTCAAGGGGTGGAGGTGGACCCTGTCCTGGTAAGAACCTGGAGGGTCAAGGGGCGGTGGTGGACCCTGTCCTGGTGAGAACCTGGAGGGGTGGAGGTGGACCCTGTCCTGGTGAGAACCTGGAGGGGCGGAGGTGGACCCTGTCCTGGTGAGAACCTGGAGGGGCGAGGTGTACCCTGTCCTGGTGAGAACCTGGAGGGGCGAGGGGCGGAGGTGTACCCTGTCCTGGTGAGAACCTGGAGGGTCGAGGGGCGGAGGTGGACCCTGTCCTGGTGAGAACCTGGAGGGTCGAGGGGCGGAGGTGGACCCTGTCCTGGTGAGAACCTGGAGGGGCGAGTAGGCGGAGGTGGACCCTGTCCTGTCCTCCTCACTTCTATTTGACGAGGGCTGTTCTCTCGTCCCCGAACTCCGCTGCTGCCTCGTTGTTCTCAACACCAATATTCGGGTTAACTTCGCTATTATGCACTTAGCAGCATGGTTGAGGAAAAGTCGCCAATTCAGCAGCACACTGATGTTTCAGAACAGCGACCGCTATCCAACACGGGAGAAAGAGCATTTGTTATAAAATAATACTAATGTTATTAGTGTTCTTACGTAATATAACCTCATACAATTTTAGTAGCACATGTCTTAGAGTGATGGACTGTGCCATCCTCACGGCCTCCACAATGGTTGAGTCCACTCGGACTAGTACCAATCAGACAAGTATCTTGTACACCATTTTTTGGGGGGGGGTCTACTGCTTTACTAAAGAAATCTTGGTCGACCAACAGCGTGTCGACCAATCAGTAGACCAGTCGACTAAATGGGGTCAGGGGCCCTACAGTCAAGACACCTATTTTATAGCAAAAACATGCTGTAATATAACACATTTACATTAACATTTAAGTCATTTAGCAGACGCTCTTATCCAGAGCGACTTACAAATTAGAATGAAATAGAACAGAATATTTTTCCAAATAAGAAAAGTTGCCAGTGCGAAGTGATGCCCTTCTGGGAGAGTTATTCTCTGTGACCGTTTGAAACAGGGCTTAGTTTGGCTCTTTTGAAAGACCAATTTTTTTTCAGGGTTACAAACCAAAACACTGTCGTCTTTTTGCTAAATCAAATCAAATGTATTTATATAGCCCTTCTTACATCAGCTGATATCTCAAAGTGCTGTACAGAAACCCAGCCTGAATCCCCAAACAGCAGGCAATGCAGGTGTAGAAGCTGCATTTTCCTACAGACATTGGATTGATTTTATTTTGCGTGTGTAACGGATGTGAAATGGCTAGCTAGTTAGCGGGTACGCGCTAGTAGCATTTCAATCAGTTACGTCACTTGCTCTGAGACTTAAGTAGTGTTGCCCCTTGCTCTGCAAGAGCCGTGGCCTTTGTGGAGCGATGGGTAACGATGCTTCGTGGGCGGCCGTTGTTGATGTGTGCAGAAGGTCCCTGGTTCGCGCCCGTGTTGGGGCGAGGGGACGGTTTAAAGTTACAACTGTTACATTGATGCTGTTGACCCGGATCACTGGTTGCTGCGGAAAAGGAGGAGGTTGAAAGGGGGGTGAGTGTAACGGATGTGAAATGGCTAGCTAGTTAGCGGGTACGCGCTAGTAGCATTTCAATCAGTTACGTCACTTGCTCTGAGACTTAAGTAGTGTTGCCCCTTGCTCTGCAAGAGCCGTGGCCTTTGTGGAGCGATGGGTAACGATGCTTCGTGGGCGACCGTTGTTGATGTGTGCAGAGGGTCCCTGGTTCGCGCCCGTGTCGGGGCGAGGGGACGGTTTAAAGTTATACTGTTACACGTGTTCTTTGTAACTTTCTAAATGTATTAACAGTGCTGCATGGTGATGAATTACGGCCACTACATCTATTTGATGAGTAGGCCTAGGCTTAATGGCTCTGATGAAAATACGCTCTTTGTCTTCATCAAACTGTTTTTACATATTTTCAGTGTGGAACCTGTATGTTTAGTGGGGTTATAGCCAAGGCTAACCTATTCTAAATGGTACTAGCAGTTCGCAAAGTAGCCTAAGCGGAAAATAGACGAGAAGCAATTATTCCCAAACTGCAGCTCGTTGTTTGAACACATTTCCCTACTTCAATTAACCAGTCCATTTTGAAATAGTGATAAAACTGTTGTCGTTTGGCATGGAATGTAGCTTGTGTATCCCGTCAGTTAGAGGGAATTTTTTTTATGCCCGCTTATAGGCACTTATTTCTGTAGGCCTAACGAGCTTATGTGCAAACTCGGCACGTGTGTGTAGAGAGAGCGGTCGGAACGCAATTGAGTAAGTGAAATGGAGGGGAAATGGAATTTAGGGAGAAGAACTGTGTGATGCTTGCCTTGGTTTCTTTTTTGTTGTGCCCCGCAAATGAAAGTCGTCTTCAAGACACATTCCACCAATTACTTTTACAGTATTTGAAAACAATGTGATCTCTAGTTAAATATGGATTTTTGACGTCGTCTGTTTGAGTACTCATACCTATTCTTACTTCAGACAGTAATGTAATCAGAGAGGAAGACAAGCAGGTGTGGGAAAGGTGGACGCAGGTTTTGAACCCGGTTTCCGTTGGGGTTGTATATGTCACGTGCCAGGAAGAGTTACCTCTCGACCACAGCTCTGCACGTCTTTTGCCTATAAATTGCCCCTCTCACTCCGGTTCCCTCTTTTACTTCCTGTATTTCTAGATCAAGGACACATGGCACCAGCTGTACCGACGTCACTTCCTGCAGAAGGCGCTGCATCACTGTAACCTGTGTAGACGAGGCTTCTACTACTACCAGAGACAATTTGTTGACTCGGAGGTAAGGGACCTAGGCTCTTTGGTAAGCTGCCAGAGTTAGCTGATTTCAGAGGGGTGTAGGTTTGGACGTAGGTTTTCAGAGGGACGTAGGTTTGGACGTAGATTTTCAGAGGGACGTAGGTTTGGACGTAGATTTTCAGAGGGGCGTAGGTTTGGACGTAGGTTTTCAGAGGGACGTAGGTTTTCAGAGGGACGTAGGTTTTCAGAGGGACGTAGGTTTTCAGAGGGACGTAGGTTTTCAGAGGGACGTAGGTTTTCAGAGGGACGTAGGTTTTCAGAGGGACGTAGATTTTCAGAGGGACGTAGGTTTGCAAAATTCCAGTAACTTTCCCAACGTGTTCTGTATTTCCAGAAATCCCGGTTGGAAGATTTCTGGAACGATTTTTGGAATATCTTGGAAATATGGGAAAGATATTGGAATTTTGTAACCCTTTATGAACTGTAGTAAGTTGTCCATCTACAGTACTTCCTGTTGTCTCTGACTGTTGCATGTAACTTAATAATATAATACATGCCCTGTCTCAGTGCTTGACTATCATGTTTCTCTCTCACCACAGCTGGAGTGCAATGATGTAGTCCTGTTCTGGAGGATTCAGAGGATGCTGCTCATCACAGCCAACACACTCAGACAGCAGCTCATCAACACAGAGGGTAGGCTGGGACTTGGGTATAGATCTGGGGCTGTGTTACAGGGCTGTATAGCCCCCTGTCTGGAGGCCTGTCTTGTCTGTCTGGGGGCCTGTCTTGTCTGTCTGGGGGCCTGTCTTGTCTGTCTGGGGGCCTGTCTTGTCTGTCTGGGGGCCTGTCTTGTCTGTCTGGGGGCCTGTCTTGTCTGTCTGGGGTCCTGTCTTGTCTGTCTGGGGGCCTGTCTTGTCTGTCTGGGGGCCTGTCTTGTCTGTCTGGGGGCCTGTCTTGTCTGTCTGGAGGCCTGTCTTGTCTGTCTGGGGGCCTGTCTTGTCTGTCTGGGGGCCTGTCTTGTCTGTCTGGAGGCCTGTCTTGTCTGTCTGGAGGCCTGTCTTGTCTGTCTGGAGGCCTGTCTTGTCTGTCTGGAGGCCTGTCTTGTCTGTCTGGAGGCCTGTCTTGTCTGTCTGGAGGCCTGTCTTGTCTGTCTGGAGGCCTGTCTTGTCTGTCTGGAGGCCTGTCTTGTCTGTCTGGAGGCCTGTCTTGTCTGTCTGGAGGCCTGTCTTGTCTGTCTGGAGGCCGGTCTTGTCTGTCTGGAGGCCGGTCTTGTCTGTCTGGAGGCCGGTCTTGTCTGTCTGGAGGCCGGTCTTGTCTGTCTGGAGGCCGGTCTTGTCTGTCTGGAGGCCTGTCTTGTCTGTCTGGAGGCCTGTCTTGTCTGTCTGGAGGCCTGTCTTGTCTGTCTGGAGGCCTGTCTTGTCTGTCTGGAGGCCGGTCTTGTCTGTCTGGAGGCCGGTCTGTCTGGAGGCCGGCCTGTCTGGAGGCCGGCCTGTCTTGTCTTGTCTGGAGGGAGGCCGGCCTTGTCTTGTCTGGAGGGAGGTCTGTGTTCCCTTTATCTTTGATGTCTGATGTTTTGTCTCTGTGTGGGTGTGTCCGGGTGTGTGTTTGCATTTGCACACTCAGTACGGCGCCTGGAAAAGAACGTGAAGGAGGTGCTAGAGGACTTTGGTGAGGACAACGAGAGGAAGGTCCACCTCATCACCGGACGCAGAGTACAGCTGGCAGAAGACCTTAGTGAGTCACCTAAACACACACACTGGGTACACACACTGGGTACACACACTGGGTGCACACACACACACACACACACACACTGGGTGTATACACACAGACTACATTATACCAATTTGGGTTTAACCAGAATGGTATCGTTAGTCACATTTGGGTTTAACCAGAATGGTATCGTTACAGTCACATTTGTGCTGGTCCCTCCTGCTTATGCCTTACTTAAGTAATAAGTTCAGAGGGGGTGTGATATATGGCCAATATACCACGGCTAAGGGCTGTTCTTTGGGACAACGCAACGCGGAGCGCCTGGACACAACCCGTAGCCTTGGTATATTGGCCATACAGCACAAACCCCTGAGGTGCCTTACTGCTATTATAAACTGGTTACCAACGTAATTAGAGCAGTAAAAATAAATGTTTTATCGTACCTGGCTTTCAGCCAATCAGCATTCAGGGTTTGAACCGCCCAGTTTATAATAGTGAATAGATTACTACCTATATTATGGAAAATAATTTGTATTATAGTGATAATATGAGGAGCAACAGAGACTTTTTATGCAGATAAATGAATGTGATTGTATCGGCTGTGAGTTTTCTTTGATTTGATGGCACTGTACATTGTGTTTAGTGCAATATACCTGACACCACTAGATGGCAGTGGTGTTTTTTTATCTTTGTTTATTATGGATCCCATTTAGCTGCATGCCAAGGCAGCAACTACTCTTCCTGGGGTCCAGCTAAATTAAGGCAGTTCCACATTACAAGACATTCACAACAGATTTCACAACATATGAAGTGTGTTCCCTCGGGTCCCTACTCTACTACCACATATCTATAACACAAAATCCACGTGTACGTGTGTCTTTAGTGTGTATGTTATCGTGTGTTTGTATACATGTGTCTGTGCCTATGTTTGTGTTGCTTCACAGTCCCCACTGTTTCATAATGTGTATTTTTTATCTTTTTTAAATCTAATTTTACTGCTTGCATGAGTAACTTGATGTGGACTACAATATCATGTAGTTTGTGGCTGTTCTAGGTTGTATGGCTCCCTGGGTGAAGCGCCCCCCCATTCTGCACTAACTGTCACTTTTATTCAGACATTTGGAACAACACCTGTAAATAATCATACATCAGACATTTAAAACTATATAAATATAAAAACATATACAAAAATAAGATTCATTAATATCTAAAATAATTTTACTAAGACAAATAGAAACAAATTGTAGTATATAAATACAAATAAAAAAGAGCATTTAATTATTACACTATTACCCTATTGCTAACAAAAAACACAAATATAACTAAATTGCACAAATCCTATACTACACAAATAGAATAACACACTTATAAAGAAGAGAACCTGATTATTACATTATTGAACTACAAACTAAATTACACATCTAATTACATTAGTACTGTACAAAGTTAGAGGCGCACTATTTGATAGAATCCCCGCTCCCCCTACCTCGGGCTTCCAGTGGGGAGACCTGAGGTCAACCTACCTCCGTCCCCCCTCCCCATCTCGTACTTCTGAGTGGGAGACCTTCCCAGGCAGTAGCCTGCCTAGCTCACAAACTAGAATCGGGGCGCCCACTCCGACAAGGTTAATATACCCACAGTCTCACACGGTGACATGAAATCATTGACGTGACGTGTAAATGAGCGATAGAAAACCGATCACGCAAATGTCACCATTCCGAATATTGTATATCATTTATTTATTTTGTGCAGTTGCCCCGTGCCACCCCCGGCAAGATGCCGCCCATGTAGGCCATACCTAAATCCGCCACTGCATGTAGTCATGGTTACCATGAAGAAGAGGTGAAGTCGTCACTCATTGGACAGGGTCGAGTGGATCTCTCTCCTGTTTCTGTTACTGCTACAGATTAACAGCTGCTCAGAAGGAGGGTGTCTCCTTTTTCATTTTTATTTATTTCAACTTTATTTAACTAGGCAAGTCAGTTAAGAACAAATTCTTATTTACAGTGACTGCCGAAGAAAAGGCAAAAGGCCTCCTGCTGGGACGCGGTGACCTCTTAGACACTGTGACCTCTGTGTAGCTTATTTACCTATAGCCTATACATGTGCCTTCTATTGGGAAAGACATTCTCTCCTTCAAGAAACACACGTTCTTTCTCTTGATCCTCGTTCTCTTCTCTCCTCTCTTTTCGCTCTTTCCACGCTGTCTCTCTCTCGCTCTTTCCACGCTGTCTCTCTCTCGCTCTTTCCACTCTGTCTATCTCTCACTCTTTCCACGCTGTCTCTCTCTCTCGCTCTTTCCACGCTGTCTCTCTCTCTCTCGCTCTTTCCACGCTGTCTCTCTCTCTCTCGCTCTTTCCACGCTGTCTCTCTCTCTCTCGCTCTTTCCACGCTCTCTCTCTCGCTCTTTCCACGCTCTCTCTCTCACTCTCTCGCTCTTTCCACGCTGTCTCTCTCTCTCTCGCTCTTTCCACGCTGTCTCTCTCTCTCTCGCTCTTTCCACGCTCTCTCTCTCGCTCTTTCCACGCTCTCTCTCTCTCTCTATCGCTCTTTCCACGCTGTCTCTCTCTCTCGCTCTTTCCACGATGTCTCTCTCTCGCGCTCTTTCCACGCTGTCTGTCTCTCTCGCTCTTTCCACGCTGTCTCTCTCTCTCGCTCTTTCCACGCTGTCTCTCTCTCTCGCTCTTTCCACGCTGTCTCTCTCTCTCGCTCTTTCCACGCTGTCTCTCTCTCTCGCTCTTTCCACGCTGTCTCTCTCTCTCTCGCTCTTTCCACGCTGTCTCTCTCTCTCTCGCTCTTTCCACGATGTCTCTCTCGCGCTCTTTCCACGCTGTCTGTCTCTCTCGCTCTTTCCACGCTGTCTCTCTCTCTCGCTCTTTCCACGCTGTCTCTCTCTCTCGCTCTTTCCACGCTGTCTCTCTCTCTCGCTCTTTCCTGCTGTCTCTCTCTCGCTCTTTCCACGCTGTCTCTCTCTCTCGCTCTTTCCACGCGGTCTGTCTCTCGCTCTTTCCACGCTGTCTTTCTCGCTCTTTCCACGCTGTCTTTCTCGCTCTTTCCACGCTGTCTTTCTTGCTCTTTCCATGCGGTCTCTCGCTCTTTCCACGCTGTCTTTCTCGCTCTTTCGATGCGGTCTCTCACTCTTTCCACGCTGTCTCTCTCGCTCTTTCCACGCTGTCTCTCTCTCTTGCTCTTTCCACGCTGTCTCTCTCTCTTGCTCTTTCCACGCTGTCTCTCTCTCTTGCTCTTTCCACGCTGTCTCTCTCTCTTGCTCTTTCCACGCTGTCTCTCTCTCTTGCTCTTTCCACGCTGTCTCTCTCTCGCTCTTTCCACGCTCTCTCTCTCGCTCTTTCCACGCTGTCTCTCTCTCGCTCTTTCCACGCTGTCTCTCTCTCGCTCTTTCCACGCTGTCTCTCTCTCGCTCTTTCCACGCTCTCTCTCTCGCTCTTTCCACGCTCTCTCTCTCACTCTTTCCACGCTCTCTCTCTCGCTCTTTCCACGCTGTCTCTCTCTCGCTCTTTCCACGCGGTCTCTCTCTCGCTCTTTCCACGCGGTCTCTCTCTCGCTCTTTCCACGCGGTCTCTCTCTCGCTCTTTCCACGCGGTCTCTCTCTCGCTCTTTCCGCGGTCTCTCTCGCTCTTTCCGCGGTCTCTCTCGCTCTTTCCGCGGTCTCTCTCGCTCTTTCCGCGGTCTCTCTCTCGCTCTTTCCGCTCTCTCTCTCTCTCTCTCGCTCTTTCCGCTGTCTCTCTCTCTCTCTTTCCAAGCTGTCTCTCTCTCTCTCTTTCCACGCTGTCTCTCTCGCTCTTTCCACGCTCTCTCTCTCGCTCTTTCCACGCTCTCTCTCTCGCTCTTTCCACGCTCTCTCTCTCGCTCTTTCCACGCTCTCTCTCTCTCTCTCTTTCCACGCTCTCTCTCTCTCTCGCTCTTTCCACGCTCTCTCTCTCTCTCGCTCTTTCCACGCTCTCTCTCTCTCTCTCTCGCTCTTTCCACGCTCTCTCTCTCTCTCTCGCTCTTTCCACGCTCTCGCTCTTTCCACACTCTCTCTCTCTCTCTCTCTCTCGCTCTTTCCACTCTCTCGCTCTTTCCACGCTCTCTCTCTCTCTCGCTCTTTCCACGCTCTCTCTCTCTCTCGCTCTTTCCACGCTCTCTCTCTCTCTCTCTCTCGCTCTTTCCACGCTCTCTCTCTCTCTCGCTCTTTCCACGCTCTCTCTCTCTCTCGCTCTTTCCACGCTCTCTCTCTCTCTCTCGCTCTTTCCACGCTCTCTCGCTCTTTCCACGCTCTCTCGCTCTTTCCACGCTCTCTCGCTCTTTCCACGCTCTCTCGCTCTTTCCACGCTCTCTCGCTCTTTCCGCTCTCTCGCTCTTTCCACGCTCTCTCGCTCTTTCCGCTCTCTCGCTCTTTCCACGCTCTCTCTCTCTCTCGCTCTTTCCACGCTCTCTCTCTCTCTCTCGCTCTTTCCACGCTCTCTCTCGCTCTTTCCACGCTCTCTCTCTCTCTCTCGCTCTTTCCACGCTCTCTCTCTCTCTCTCGCTCTTTCCACGCTCTCTCTCTCTCTCGCTCTTTCCACGCTCTCTCTCTCTCTCTCGCTCTTTCCACGCTCTCTCGCTCTTTCCACGCTCTCTCGCTCTTTCCACGCTCTCTCGCTCTTTCCACGCTCTCTCGCTCTTTCCACGCTCTCGCTCTTTCCACGCTCTCTCTCGCTCTTTCCACGCTCTCTCTCTCGCTCTTTCCACGCTCTCTCTCTCGCTCTTTCCACGCCCTCTCTCTCGCTCTTTCCACGCTCTCTCTCTCGCTCTTTCCACGCTCTCTCTCTCGCTCTTTCCACGCTCTCTCTCTCTCTCGCTCTTTCCACGCTCTCTCTCTCTCTCTCGCTCTTTCCACGCTCTCTCTCTCTCTCGCTCTTTCCACGCTCTCTCTCTCTCTCGCTCTTTCCACGCTCTCTCTCTCTCGCTCTTTCCACGCTCTCTCTCTCTCTCGCTCTTTCCACGCTCTCTCTCGCTCTTTCCACGCTCTCTCTCGCTCGTTCCACGCTCTCTCTCTCTCGCTCGTTCCACGCTCTCTCTCTCTCTCGCTCGTTCCACGCTCTCTCTCTCTCTCTCTCTCGCTCGTTCCACGCTCTCTCTCTCTCTCTCGCTCTTTCCACGCTCTCTCTCGCTCTTTCCACGCTCTCTCTCTCGCTCTTTCCACGCTCTCTCTCTGTCTCTCCCTCTTTCCACACTGTCTGTCTCTCCATGAGGCTTGAGACTTCACTTGCTTCTCTCAGGAGAGGAGGTGGAAAGAGAGGAAGGGAGAGTGTCAGGCAGCAGTAGCTAACAGTATGCTGCCTGCCACCTGTCATGTCCACCCTCCCAGCCCTGCTCCCTGGTAAGAAGCCCTACTGATTAAACACAGCAATTTGTGGAGCGGCCGAGTGGATTGCCGACAAGCCCAGACTAGCTCTCACTCGCACTCTCACACACATGAGCCACACACCACCTGCCTGTGCTCTCGCACACCGCCCTCTCGCACACCGCCTGCCCGCCCGCCCTCTCGCACACCGCCCGCCCACCGTCTCGTACACCGCCCGCCCACCGTCTCGTACACCGCCCGCACACCGTCTCGTACACCGCCCGCCCACCCTCTCGTATACCGCCCGCCCTCTCACACTCCGATAACAGATTGCTTCTTCAATATCTTGACAACTTGACTGCTGACATTTAGGAACTGTATCAACAGTGGACTAATGAAATAAATACCAAAAGATCGTTTTTGAATGGTATTTGTGTGCATTAGTGAAGCAGCACCAGAGTCCTGCTGCCAGACCCTTGTTGTCTTGGTTACACACACACACACACACACACACACACACACACACACACACACACACACACACACACACACACACACACACACACACACACACACACACACACACACACACACACACACAGTGTTAGAAAAATAAGGGTGCTGGGCTCTCTCAAAACCAATCAGGGCACCCTTATAAGTCACAAGTCAATGTTTAGTCAATTTGAACTCAAGACACACACACACACACACCCCACACTAACACTAGACTGTTATGTCCCCCTAAGTTTGGTGAAGGTGTCTGCATTGCTAAAGCCTTCCACCTGCAGCTATTGGTGTTGTGTTGTAGAGGAGCTAATGTCTCACTCCTACCTGGGTGCCAGCTAGGTAGACAGGTATTCAGGTGTTGCCTTCAACATACACATCTCTCTTTCACCGTGTGCCACCTCGCCGCCAAAGAAGAGGCGACTCTGGGATGCTGGCCTTCTAGGCAGAGTTGCAAAGAAAACGCCATCTCTTAACATAATCACTAGTTAACTACACAAAAGAACACAGACACTGGACAGAGGAACACTGCTTAGAAGGCCAGCATCCCGGAGTTGCCTCTTCACTGTTGACGTTGAGACTGGTGTTTTGCGGGTACTTTTTAATGAAGCTGCCAGTTGAGGACTTGTGAGGCGTCTTGTTTCTCAAACTAGACACTGTATTTTTCCTGTTGCTCAGTTGTGCACCGGGGCCTCCCACTCCTGTTTCTATTCTGGTTAGAGCCAGTTTGCTCTGTTCTGTGAAGGTGGTAGTACACAGCGTTGTACGAGATCTTCAGTTTCTTTGCAATTTCTCGCATGGAATAGCATTAATTTCTCAGAACAAGAATAGACTGACGAGTTTCAGAAGAAAGGTGTTTGTTTCTGGCCATTTTGAGCCTGTAATCGAACCCACAAATGCTGATGCTCCAGATACTCAACTAGTCTAAAGAAGGCCGGTTTTATTGCTTCTTTATTCAGAACAACTGTTTTCAACTGTGCTAACATAATTGCAAAAGGGTTTTGTAATGATCAATTAACCTTTTAAAATGATAAACTTGGATTAGCTAACACAATGTGCCATTGGAACACAGGAGTGATGGTTGCTGATAATGGGCCTCTGTACGCCTATGTAGATATTCCATAAAAAATATGCCGTTTCCAGCTACAATAGTCATTTACAACATTAACAATATCTACAGTGTAATTCTGATCAATTTGATGTTATTTTAATGGACAAAAAAATAGCTTTTCTTTCAAAAACAAGGACATTTCTAAGTGACCCCAAACTTTTGAACGGTAGTGTAGATATTTTTATGGCCCACTAGACACCTGTCTTCTTTGCGCCCATCATACTAAACTAATTGATTTTGGAGGTTTGGGGATGGCACAGTCCAAGAAGGGGCATGTGGCTGCACGATGCACTTCTCTCCCCAGAATGCAGGCTCTCCCGCCAATTTGTGCACATTCATTGTTTCATATCTTCATTGTGTGAATTATTTGCGTTTTGATTGCTCGTCTATCCATTCCCCATTGCATGTAGTACATTTTAGAGGTCAACCGATTTAATCGGAATGGCCGATTTTAATTAGGGCCGATTTCAAGTTTTCATAACAATCGGTAATCGGCATTTTTGGACACCGATCATTGCCGATTACATTGCACTCCACGAGGAGACTGCGTGGCAGGCTGACTACCTGTTATGCGAGTGCAGCAAGGAGCCAAGGTAAGGTGCAAGATAGCATTAAACGTATCTTATAAAAAACAATCAATCTGAACATAATCACTAGTTAACCACACATGGTTGATTATATAACTAGTTTTTCTAGCTTGTCCTGCGTTGCATATAGTTGATGTGGTGCCTGTTAATTTATCATTGAATCACAGCCTACTTCGCCGAACGGGTGATTTAACAAGCGCATTCGCAAAAAAAGCTCTGTCGTTGCACCAATGTTTACCTAACCATAAACATCAACGCCTTTCTTAAAATCAATACACAAGTATATATTTTTAAACCTGCATATTTAGTTAATAGTGCCTGCTAACATGAATTTCTTTTAACTAGGGAAACTGTGTCACTTCTCTTGCGTTCTGTGCAACAGAGTCAGGGTATATGCAGCAGTTTGGGCCGCTTGGCTCGTTGCGAACTGTGTGAAGACTATTTGTTCCTAACAAAGACAGCCAACTTCGACAAACGGAAGATGATTTAACAAAAGCGCATTTGCTGAAAAAAGCAACAACAAAATAAGATCCCGTTAACGGGATCGAGTTGACAACAGCCAGTGAAAGTGCAGGGCGCCAAATTCAAACAGAAATCTCATAATTAAAATTCCTAAAACATGCAAGTATTTTACACCATTTTAAAGATAAACTTGTTGTAAATCCAGCCACAGTGTCCATTTTCAAAAAGGCGTTACGACGAAAGCACACCAAACGATTATGTTAGGTCAGTCCCTAGTCACAGAAAAACACAGCCTTTTTCCAGCCAAAGAGAGAAGTCACAAAAAGCAGAAATAGAGAAAATGAATCACTAACCTTTGATCTTCATCAGATGACACTCATAGGACTTTATGTTACACAATACATGTAATTTTGTTTCGTAAACTTAGTTTACATTGGCGCATTATGTTCAGTAATGTTTTGCCTCCAAAACATCCGGTGATTTTGCAGAGAGCCACATCAATTTACAGAAATACTCATAATAAACATTGATAAAAGATACAAATAATATACATGGATACACTTCTCCTTAATGCAACCGCTGTGTCAGATTTCAAAAAAACTTTACGGAAAAAGCACACCATGCTATAATCTGAGTACAGCACTCAGAGCCCAAACAAGCCATACAGATATCCGCCATGTTGTGGATTCAACAGAAGTCAGAAATAGTATTATAAATATTAACTTACCTTTGATCTTCATCAGAATGCACTCCCAGGAATCCCAGTTACACAATAAATGTTTGTTTTGTTCGATAACGTCCATAGTTTATGTCCAACTACCTCCTTTTTGTTCGCGCGTTTAGTTCCAAAATCCAAATTGATGACGCGCAGGTCAGATGAAAAGTTTTAAAAATCCATTACAGTTTGTAGAAACATGTCAAACGATGTCTAGAATCAATCTTTAGGATGTTTTTAACATAAATCTTCAATAATGTTTCAACCGGAGAATTCCTTTGTCTTCAGAAATGTGATGGAACGCAGATCGCTCTTACCGGAGCGCGCGTGATTAACTCATGCCAGACACCTGACTCAAAGAGCTCTCCTTCCCTCATTCTTCACAGTAGAAGCATCAAACAAGGTTCTAACGACTGTTGACATCTAGTGGAAGCCTTAGGAAGTGCAATATGACCCAAAATACACTGTATATTGGATAGGGAAGTGGGATAGATTTCCCACTTCCTGGTTGGATTTTGTCTTGGGTTTTTGCCTGCCATATGAGTTCTGTTATACTCACAGACATCATTCAAACAGTTTTAGAAACTTCAGGAGTGTTTTCTATCCAAATCTACTAATAATATGCATATCTCAGCTTCTGGGACTGAGTAGCAGGCAGTTTACTCTGGGCACCTTATTCATCCAAGCTACTCAATACTGCCCTCAGCCATAAGAAGTTAATGGCCTAAGGCTCGTATTTCTGTGTGTTATTATATTATAATAAAGTCTATGATTTGATAGAGCAGTCTGACCGAGCGGTGGTAGGCAGCAGCAGGCTCGTAAGCATTCATTCAAACAGCACTGTTCTGCATTTGCCAGCAGCTCTTCGCTGTGCTTCAAGCATTGCGCTGTTTATGACTTCAAGCCTATCAAATCCCGAGATTAGGCTGGCAATACTAAAGTACCTATTAGAACATCCAATAGTCAAAGGTATATGAAATACAAATGGTATAGAGAGAAATAGTCCTATAATAACTACAACCTAAAACTTCTTACCTGGGAATATTGAAGACTCATGTTAAAAGGAACCACCAGCTTTCATATGTTCTGAGCAAGGAACTTAAACCTTAGCTTTTTTACATGGCACATATTACACTTTTACTTTCTTCTCCAACACTTTGTTTTTGCATTATTTAAACCAAATTGAACATGTTTCATTATTTATTTGAGAGTAAATTGATTTTATTTTTGTATTATATTAAGGTAAAATAAGTGTTCATCAGTATTGTTGTAATTGTCATTATTACAAATATATATTTAAAAATCGGACGATTTAATCAGTATCGGCTTTTTTTGGGGTCCTCCAATAATCGGTATCGGTATCGGCGTTGAAAAATCATGATCGGTTGACCTCTAGTACATTTACAATTTATTTCTAATCTATAATGTTAGGTTAATGTCTTATTGCATTCAATACAATATTATTCTAGTCTTTTACCGTTCTCACTGTCGGAGTGGACAACCTATGCTACACTTGTGAGAAATAAGTTTGGGTTTATATCATTCATTTTACGAGTTTTGTCAATTTAGTAATTGTCTTTATTTGGAGCACTCCTGTCAATGTTGGGTAATCACGCGCACCAGATTACGCATAGAATTAGGCCTAGAGGCTACCTGGCCTGCGCGCAACTGTAGGCATATAAATGTGCCCATTTGGGGATCTAATTACTATGTCTGATTGGCTTAACACACCACTACTAATGAGCTTCTCAAAGTAGTGTTTTCTTCACCTCAAACAGCAAGCAAACGTCTGTTTTGTATATCCATTGAGAATAACAGAAGTTCCTCAATGTATTTGAAAAATATTTCCATCTCTCTCCCTTTTTGATAACCACTAAGCATGAACAATAGTTTGTCAAATGTTTTTGAAAAATCTTTCCATTTCTCCCTTTTTTTAACCACTAAGCGTGAAAAGGGAAAAATGCCAGTGGAAACATAATTTCTTCTTATCCCTTGTGCAAATAGCTTACAGCTGTCTGTCCTGAGCTCACTGGTGCAGGAAACTCTTGAGTGTCCAGAATATTTTATACAGTGTTGCAAGCATAAGCTTCTGGTTGGACACATTAGTTGGTAGTTGATTAAATGTTTCAAGTTTGGCTATGCATGGCTTCTCTGCACAATGTGATTTTACATGATATTTATTTTTATCAGGGTATTTACTACCTGCAGGCTGCAATGTTTTTATTTGTTGACTTTATAGGATGTTTTTACATAGTTGGCAATAGAATATACTTTTTAGGTTTGTCATTTACATTTGGATCGAATTTTGATTTACCACATGACAATGATTTTGAGATACGAAATGAAACTGTTCCACGAAAACGTGCAAATGAAAACCATAACTGGCATGCAGATGGGTAGAAAATGGTAAGATAAATTGGCATTCCACACGAGAATGTTGCAGACTCCTCTTGTAGCCTATTACCGGTAACTTCAGGAGAGTAACGGCAGACTCTGGGAAAGCCAGTAGGAGCGGGAGGAGGATGGTCGGGACAGGGGATTTCTTTCTTCGGGTTATCTTGATCTCTGGCTCCCTCTTGAGTCATTTGTGTCATATTTCATCAGACAAGCTCAATGGATATATAGTTGATTTTATTAAAACACATAGGGTGTGTCTGTCTATAAATGGACAATAGACTTAAAAATGATTACGAATTGATTGGTCGAAAGGACAGATGACTTTCGGTCGACCAAGTTTTTTGTTAGTCGGGACCGTTCTAATTTGGTTAAAGGGGTTCAATGACTTCATGTAAGGTTGTCCGTGTCAGTCAGCTTGATATGGTGAGTGTTGAGTAGCGTGCTGGTTAGCTTTCTGAAAGTTTGGAGGTGACTGTTTGTCTGTGATGTAGACCTAGATGTGTGGAGTGGGCTGGAGGGCTGTGTCCCAAATGGCACCATGTCCTGGTCAGAAATGGTGCACCATATAGGGGAAAATATAGCGGGAAATGGAGCCATTTTGGGATGCAGCCCCGGAGGTCTCAGAAGGGCAGTGGAGCCAATCACTCTAAATGACCAGACGGACACTGCTGTCTCCAAGGGGAGCCTCAACGCACAGTCACAAGACTAAGTGTGGAAGTCCAACTATGGACTCCATCTCCAACTAGAACGTTTTGAGCTCTCGCTGAAAGTTATTCCAAAGATTTTTTATAACCTAACCAAGATAGACCACAGCCTGTCATTTTATATCTGAAATATCGGTCTCATTGTTCAATATGTGGTTGTGCTCTTGTAATTTCTCCTCTCCGTCATGTCTCAAACTACTGGTCTGCGATCCAAATGCAGTCCCCAGGCAAAATGAGTTTGAGACCCCAGATCTTTTCTGATAACCCAACAGTAATCATCTGATGATGATCGTTAACCATCTATGATGTTAACGTTGCATGTTATTCAATGCTTTTTCCAGGTAAATAGTCAATACCGAGCTAATCTGTGTGATGGAGATATTAGACATGTGACATGGTACGAACAGAAGTCTTGTGATGTTTGGAGCAGCTGGGAAATTAGATTAAACTCTGACGTAAGCCTGTCCCCTCTCGCACACCTGTGTGCTGTTTCGCCCTCCCCTGCAAGACTCAACAGGAGATTCCACCAGTTTAGCCGGGCTGGGTGGGTAGGTGTGTATGTGTGTAAAACTGAACACGGTGGTACTTGAAATCCCCTCGGATCTGTTTTTACACGCTCCTCTTCTGTGGAGGCGAGATGACGGCCCGTCGTAAAGGTATTAGGTCAGGTCAGGACTCAGCCCCAGGAGTCTGGTAGTTACTGGATGGAAGGGAAACCGCTCTTTCTTTCTCTCGCTCTCTTACTCACTCTCTAGCTCTCTCTCTTTCTATCTCTCATTGATGGAGGGAACGTGTACAACAGTACTCACACACACAGGCAGACGGGAAGACAGGCAGGCGGGCGGAGGAGTCCTTTTTATATACACAGCGTGTGTATACAGACGCATGCGCCCGCCAGCACGGCCATGCACTCACACCAGACTAGAGCACGCCTCTTCACCTTTTACCCCAGGTCTTTTTCAGCTGTTCCTGTGAGCTTAGTGCTGGTATTGTGTGCGTGTTTGCATGCATGCATGCTGTGTAAAGACCACAGTAGCACTCTTGGTAGTCTGTACCTGCTCCCCCGGAATGTTCTTATTCTCTCATGCAGTCCTCCATCTCACTTCTTCTCCCTCCATATCTTTCATCGCTATTTTTGTTTCTCCCCCCTCCTTTTCTTTGAGCAGTTCTTCCTCTGTTTTTCCCACCCTCTCACCAACACAGGACTGTTTATACCCCTCCCTGACTGCCAGGGGAGGAAACGGCTTCCGCCATTCCAACAGCTGGATCAGAGGCCCTCCATTCCTCCTCCTCTGCTCTCCACACCCCATCCAGCCAGCCAGCCGCTCCCAGTCACATCCCCCTGCCTTCACCTCTCTCTTTTCCTCCCCCCTCCCCTTCTTCTCTGAGGCTGGGAACCGGGGCTGTCCACGCTCCCTCCGACACCTGGTGTTTTAGTGACCCACTCCGCTCTCTACACACATCCTGCTCCACCACATGTGTTTGACAGCCCTGCAGCAACAGTCTCTGGGTGGGTGTAAATCTGTCCTCACTGGGCCTGAGTGTGTGGATGGGAGAGAGGTGTGTTCTGGGAGACTGTTTAGTCTGTCAGCCAGAAGGAGAAGGGCTAGGCTGTTGGCCCTGCCTTTCCCAGGACCGGCCTCATTACTCTCATCTTGCCTCATCTTTTCCAAGTTCACTGAAGGCAACAGGTGAAAGCAATAATGTTAAAAGTAACCAATCAAGTCCTTTCATTTATCCATGATAATGAAGTAAAGAGCAAAGGAAGCTATTTTTAAACTATTGGGACACAACCTTACCTGTCACCTATCTACTGCTGACCCCATTTAGTCGATTGTTTGGTTGATAGGCTGTTGGTGGACTGAGTTTATTTTTTTGTTGAGCAGTGGCAATTATATAAATGTATGGCACACAAGACACCTGTCTGACTCACGCCTTTCTGAGAGGACTAATCCATTGCAGAGGCCGCTGGGATGGCACACCAGTATCACCAGTAGTACATTTGCCATTAATTCCCATAATTTCTAATCTTCTATGTTTGTTTGGTAAAAACCTAGGCTACACAAAACAAAAGTTTGTTTATTTAATTCCATGTATGAGTTGTAAATGTATTAATTGTCTTTTGTTTGGAGCGCTCCTGTCAATCTTGAGAAAGGAAGTGCACCTGATTACTTGAAGAAGTAGGCCTAGGTTACCTGGCCTCGCGAATGTAGTCCTACTGTATAAATGTTCCCATCTGGGGATCTGAGTTTTTCTGATTGTCTTAACTCACCATCACTGTGGAGCTTCTCAAAGTATTTTTTTCTTCGCCTCAAACACAAACTAGACATCTTTTATTTTTACGTCCATCGAGCCTTTTTCTATCATCAATCTACACATAATACCCCACAATGACAAAGCAAAAACAGGTTTTTAGAATTGTTTACAAATATGTTACAAATAAAAAAACAGATACCTTATTTACATAAGTATTCAGACCATTTGCTATGAGACTCGAATTTGAGCTCAGGTGCATCCTGTTTCCATTGATCATCCTTGAGATGTTTCTACAACTTGATTGGTTTGGAAAGGCATTTGGAAAGGCACACACCTGTCTATAAAAGGTCCCACCGTTGACAGTGCATGTCAGAGCAAAAACCAAGCCATGAGGTCGAAGGAATTGTCTTTAGAGATCCGAGACAGGATTATGTCAAGGCATAGATCAGGGGAAGGGTACCAAAACATTTCTGCAGCATTGAAGGTCTCCAAGAACACTGACTTCCATCATTCTTAAATGGATGAAGTTTGGAACCACCAAGACTCTTCCTAGAGCTGGCTGCCCGGCCAAACTGAGCAATCAGGGGGAGAAGGGCCTTGGTCACGGAGGTGACCAAGAACCCGATGGTCACTGTGACAGAGCTCCAGAGTTCCTCTGTGGAAATGGGATAACCTTCCAGAAGTACAACCATTTCTGCAGCAATCCACCAATCAGGCCTTTATGGTAGAGTGGCCAGACAGAAGCCACTCCTCAGTAAAAGGCACATGACAGCCCGTTTGGAGTTTGCCAAAAGGCACCTAAAGGACTCTCTAATGCTTGTCTGGAGGAAACCTGGCACCGTCCCTACGGTGAAGCATTGTGGTGGCAGCATCATGACCTGAAAATGTATATGTGCCAAGCTTGTAGTGTCATACCCAGGAAGAGTCGGGGCAGTAATCGCTGCCCAAAGTACTGTGTAAAGGGGCTAAATACTTACAATTGAAGTCGGAAGTTTACTTACACTTAGGTTAGAGTCATTAAAACTCGTTTTTCAATCACTCCATAAATTTCTTGTTAACAAACTATAGTTTTGGCAAGTCGGTTAGGACATCTACTTTGCATGTCACTTAATTTTTCCAACAATTGTTTACAGACAGATTATTTCACTTATAATTCACTGTATCACAATTCCAGTGGGTCAGAAGTTTACATACACTAAGTTGACTGTGCCTTTAAACAGCTTGGGAAATTCCATAAAATGATGTCATGGCTTTAGAAGCTTCTGACATGCTAATTGACATCATTTGAGTTTGAGAATTGGAGGTGTACCTGTGGATGTATTTCAAGGTCTACCTTCAAACTCAGTGCCTCTTTGCTTCATCTCGTGGGAAGATCAAACAAAATCAGCCAAGACCTCAGAGAAAAAATTGCAGACCTCCACAAGTCTAGTTCATCCTTGGGAACAATTTCCAAATGCCTGAAGGTACCACGTTCATCTGTACAAACAAGTACGCAAGTATAAACACCCTGGGACCACACAGCCGTCATACCGCTCAGGAAGGAGACACGTTCTGTCTCCTAGAGATGAACGTACTTTGGTGCGAAAAGTGCAAATCAATCCCAGAAAAACAGCAAAAATCCTTGTGAAGATGCTGGAGGAAACCGGTACAAAAGTATCTATATCCACAGTAAAACGAGTCCTATAATGACATAACCTGAAAGGCCACTCAGCAAGAAGCCACTACTCCAAACACCGCCATAATAATGCCAGACTACGGTTTGCAACTGCATATGGGGACAAATATCGTACTTTTTGGAGAAATGTCCTGATGAAATAAAAATAGAACTGTTTGGCCATAATGACCATCGTTATGTTTGGAGGATAAAGGGGGAGGCTTGGAAGCCGAAGAACACCATCACAATCGTGAAGCACGGGGGTGGCAGCATCATGTTGTGGTGGTGTTTTGCTGCAGGAGGGACTGGTGCACTTCACAAAATAGATGGCATCATGAGGTAGGAAAATTGTGGATATATTGAAGCAACATCTCAAGACATCAGTCAGGAAGTTAAAACTTGGTCGCAAATGGAAAATGAACCCAAGCAAACTTCCAAAGTTGTGGCAAAATGGCTTAATTAAGGACAACAAAGTCAAGGTATTGGAGTGGCCATCACAAAGCCCTGACCTCAATCCTATAGAAAATTTGTGGCAGAACTGAAAAAGCGGGTGCGAGCAAGGAGGCCTACAAACCTGACTTGGTTACACCAGCTCTGTCAGGAGGAATGGGCCAAAATTCACCCAACTTATTGTGGGAAGCTTGTGGAAGGCTACCCGAAACGTTTGAATCAAGTTAAACAATTTAAAGGCATTGCTACCAAATACTAATTGAGTGTATGTAAACTTCTGACCCACTGGGAATGTGATGAAAGAAATAAAAGCTGAAATAAATCATTCTCTCTTCTATTATTCTGACATTTCACATTCTTAAAATGGTGGTGATCCTAACTGACTTAAGACAGGGAATTTTTACAAGGATTAAATGTCACGAATTGTGAAAAACTGAGTTTAAATGTATTTGGCTAAGGTGTATGTAAACTTCTGACTTTAACTGTATGTAAATGTGATTTTTCAGTTTTATTTTGTATAAATTTGCTAAAATGTCAAAACCAGTTTGAAAAAAAAAAAAACTTTGTCATAATGGGGTATTGTGTGTAGATTGATGAGGGGGGGAAAGCAATTTAATACATTTTAGAATAAGGCTGTAATGTATCAAAATGTGGAAAAAGTCAAGGAGTCTAAATTCTTTCCGAATGATACTGTAGTTTTTCATTTGTTTATAATTACACAATGACTAGAGACCGGAGCCTTGTGAGTCACTCACTGTGGCGCAGCACGCACCAGGTGATCCTGTCACAGTATGGAATTCACAACTAACTGTTTTTCAGCTAGAAATCTTAACTAATAAGTTAACTGTATAAAATGTGCTAAATGCTCTGCAGTTGTGCATTTGCTTTGCTAATTTAGTAGCTGTGTAGCTAAGTGGTTAGCTTCTTTCAAAATCAAGCTTTGCTTGGTAACAGCAGAGAATCCCCCTTGGATCAAGAGCCTTGCTGTCTATTTGAGTGAGCAGCAAACTGTGTAGCATTTTGTAGTTAATTGTAGAATTCATGAGCTGGGGATGTCTGTCCTGCAAATAAATAGTTTAGGCTAGAGACTGTATAACATTTTTGCAATGTGCTACATTTTACATGTACTTGTTAGCATTGCTAACCTTTTGGATTACAGAGGCAGTGGGCGTTGGAAATAGCGCCCACCTTGTGTTCTGTGCTGGTATTCTGAATATCCTGGGATGGCACATGGTCGGTATGACCGTATGACAATCTGGACCCGCCCAAACCTAGTTTGCTATATAGAGGATTAGGATGCCATTTGAGACAACATCTACAGGCTTAGAGCGCAATCAATCAATCAATCAATCAAATGTATTTATGAAGCCCTTTTTTACATCAGCTGATGTCACAAAGTGTTATACAGAAACCCAGACTAAATCCCCAAACAGCAAGCAATGCAGATGTAGAAGCACGGTGGCTAGGAAAAACTCCCTAGAAAGGCAGAAACCTAGAGAGGAACCAGGCTCTGAGGGGTGGCCAGTCCTCTTCTGACTGTACCGGGTGGAGATTATAACAGAACATGGCCAAGATGTTCAAACGTTCATAGATGACCAGCAGGGTCAGATAATAATAATCAGTGGTTATAGAGGGTGCCACAGGTCAGCACCTCAGGAGTAAATGTCAGTTGGCTTTTCATAGTCAATCATTCAGAGTTAGAGACAGCAGGTGCAGTAGAGAGAGAGAGAGTCGAAAACAGCAGGTCCGGGACAAGGTAGCACGTCCGGTGAACAGGTCAGGGTTCAATAGCCGCAGGCAGAACAGTTGAAACTGCAGCAGCACGACCAGGTAGACTGGGGACAGCAGGGAGTCATCAGGCCAGTTAGTCCTGTGGCTCAGGGAGAGGGGAGGGAGGGAGGGAGAGGGAACACACAAAAGACAGGAGAAATACTCCAGATATAACAGACTGACCCTAGCCCCCCCCCGACACAAACTATTGCAGCCTAATGACTGGAGGCTGTCGGGAGACACTGTGGCCCCGTCTGACTATACCCCCAGACAGGGCCAAACAGGCAGAATATAGCCCCACCCACTTTGCCAAAGCACAGCCCCCACACCACTAGAGGGATATCTTCAAACAACAACCTACTACCCTGAGACAAGGCCGAGTATAGCACACAAAGGTCTCCCCCACGGCACGAACCCGAGGGGGGCGCCAACCCGGACAGGAAGATCACGTTAGAGACTCAACCCACTCAAGTGACGCACCCCTCCTAGGGACGGCATGGAAGAGCACCAGTAAGCCAGTGACTTAGCCTGTAATAGGGTTAGAGGCAGAGAATCCCAGTGGAGAGAGGGGAACCGGCCAGGCAGAGACAGCAAGGGCGGTTCATCGCTCTAGTGCCTTTCCGTTCATCTTCACATTCCTGAGCCAGACTACACTCAATCATAGGACCTACTGAAGAGTTTAGTCTTCAATAAAGTCTTAAGGTTCGAGACCGAGTCTGCATCTCTCACATGGATAGGCAGACCATTCCATAAAATTGAAGCTCTATAGGAGAAAGCCCTGCCTCCAGCTGTTTGCTTAGAAATTCTAGGGACAATTAGGAGGCCTGCGTCTTGTGACCGTAGCGTATGTGTAGGTATGTACGGCAGGAACAAATCGGAATGATGGGTAGGAGCAAGCCCATGTAATACTTTGTAGGTTAGCAGTAAAACCTTGAAATCAGGGCTAGCCTTAACAGGAAGCCAGTGTAGAGAAGCTAGCACAGGTGTACTATTACTGTTCACACACTAGGCTCCTGCTAGCTGTCCATCGCTCAGATAGGAGCACTCAACCTGGATGAGGTGTTAGGAAAACCATACACTTCCTCCCTCATATTGTGAAAATAGAGCAGGGCTTTTTTAAGAGCTCTCTCTTGGTCTCTTCTGTTTCTCCGGTCAGGTTAAGCTCCCAGCAGGTGGGTTACCAGGGCAACTCATAGCTAAGATGTAGAATGGTTAAAGTTGGCTGGTCTTCTAATTGTGTATTAGATATTTTATCCAGACTTTTCCCCATCGCCCGCTGTCCTAGATAAAGGCAGATATCAGTTTTCAGATATCCAGTTTGAATGCGCTTGCGATGACATTTCACTCTATGGTGTCATTAGGGAATTTAGTTTGTGGTTTGCTGCTCCTGCACAATGGGATGTGTGTGTGGGCTCAGCACCAGCTGGAGGCCCGTATTTACCTGAGGGTGTTTAAGTGTTGGGTGTTCTTCTGGAGGGCTGATGTGCAGAGTATGATGTGTAGGTCGGCATCGGCCGTGCAATCTCTGTGGTTTTTGAGGTTGTTTGGGATCAGCGCTGTGCCTAATGGGATGTAGTGACATGCAGGCCTTAGGGTATGTCCCGCGTCGGACCGCCAGATTCATCCTTGTCTGATAGAAGCCATGGAGACTGAGACAGGTGGGGCTAATGACAGCGACTTCATTCTAAACACTGTCATCCCGAGGCCGACGTTACCCCGGAAAATTGATTCTCCAGGCTACTTAACTGTCTCTCTGTGGTTTACCATGATTTACAACCCATTTTTTAATTTTTTTACATTTTTAGCCATTTAGCAGATGCTCTTATCCAGAGCGACTTACAGTAGAGTGCATACATTTTATTACATTTTTACATACTGAGACAAGGATATCCCTACCGGCCAAACCCTCCCTAACCCGGACCACGCTATGCCAATTGTGCGTCGCCCCACGGACCTCCCGGTTGCACCCGGCTGCGACAGAGCGCGAACCCAGCCCAGCCTGGGCGCGAACCCAGAGACTCTGGTGCCGCAGCTAGCACTGCGATGCAGTGCCCTAGACCACTGCGCCACCCGGGATGCCCGGCCACCGCCACCCCCCCCCCCCAAATCAACTCACAAATTACATATACATTTTCTGAATTTACAACTTGAGTGTCTTGCACAGCTTTAACTGTATAAAGACGTCATTACTTGTAAGCGAAGTAACATTTATTTGGAAGTCGCCCCCCAATTTTTTGGGGGGTGTTGGCTCCTTTTTCGTAAGTCTGGCAACACATCAACACCTGGCAACACATCCACACCTGGCAACACATCCACACCTGGCAACACATCCACACCTGGCAACACATCCACACCTGGCAACACATCAACACCTGGCAACACATCAACACCTGGCAACACATCCACACCTGGCAACACATCCACACCTGGCAACACATCCACACCTGGCAACACATCCACACCTGGCAACACATCCACACCTGGCAACACATCCACACCTGGCAACACATCTACACCTGGCAACACATCCACACCTGGCAACACATCCACACCTGGCAACACATCCACACCTGGCAACACATCAACACCTGGCAACACCTGGCAACACCTGGCAACACCTGGCAACACATCCACACCTGGCAACACATCCACCCCTGGCAACACATCCACACCTGGCAAGACTACACAGCACCTGGCGTAACTACCCTGGAGACTACACAACACCTGGCGTAACTGCCCTGGAGACTACACAACACATCCTGCCCTGGCGACTACACAACACCTGGTGTAACTGCCCAGGAGACTACACAACACATCCTGCCCTGGAGACTACACAACACCTGGCGTAACTGCCCTGGAGACTACTGAACACCTGGCGTAACTGCCCAGGAGACTACACAACACCTGGCGTAACTGCCCAGGAGACTACACAACACCTGGCGTAACTGCCCAGGAGACTACACAACACCTGGCGTAACTGCCCAGGAGACTACACAACACCTGGCGTAACTACCCAGGAGACTACACAACACCTGGCGTAACTGCCCTGGAGACTACACAACACATCCTGCCCTGGAGACTACACAACACCTGGTGTAACTGCCCAGGAGACTACACAACACATCCTGCCCTGGCGACTACACAACACCTGGTGTAACTGCCCTGGAGACTACACAACACATCCTGCCCTGGAGACTACACAACACCTGGCGTAACTGCCCTGGAGACTACACACCTGGCGTAACTGCCCAGGAGACTACACAACACCTGGCGTAACTGCCCAGGAGACTACACAACACCTGGTGAAACTGCCCAGGAGACTACACAACACATCCTGCCCTGGAGACTACACAACACCTGGTGTAACTGCCCAGGAGACTACACAACACATCCTGCCCTGGAGACTACACAACACCTGGTGTAACTGCCCAGGAGACTACACAACACCTGGCGTAACTGCCCAGGAGACTACACAACACCTGGTGAAACTGCCCAGGAGACTACACAACACATCCTGCCCTGGCGACTACACAACACCTGGTGTAACTGCCCTGGAGACTACACAACACATCCTGCCCTGGAGACTACACAACACCTGGCGTAACTGCCCTGGAGACTACACAACACCTGGTGTAACTGCCCAGGAGACTACACAACACCTGGCGTAACTGCCCAGGAGACTACACAACACATCCTGCCCTGGAGACTACACAACACCTGGCGTAACTGCCCTGGAGACTACACAACACCTGGCGTAACTGCCCTGGAGACTACACAACACCTGGCGTAACTGCCCAGGAGACTACACAACACCTGGCGTAACTGCCCAGGAGACTACACAACACCTGGTGAAACTGCCCAGGAGACTACACAACACCTGGTGAAACTGCCCAGGAGACTACACAACACCTGGTGAAACTGCCCAGGAGACTACACAACACCTGGTGAAACTGCCCAGGAGACTACACAACACCTGGTGTAACTGCCCAGGAGACTACACAACACCTGGTGTAACTGCCCAGGAGACTACACAACACCTGGTGAAACTGCCCTGGAGACTACACAACACATCCTGCCCTGGAGACTACACAACACCTGGTGAAACTGCCCAGGAGACTACACAACACCTGGTGTAACTGCCCAGGAGACTACACAACACCTGGCGTAACTGCCCTGGAGACTACACAACACCTGGTGTAACTACCCAGGAGACTACACAACACCTGGTGTAACTGCCCTGGAGAGTACACAACACATCCTGCCCTGGAGACTACACAACACCTGGTGTAACTGCCCTGGAGACTACACAACACCTGGCGTGACTGCCCAGGAGACTACACAACACCTGGCGTGACTGCCCTGGAGACTACACAACACCTGGCGTAACTGCCCTGGAGACTACACAACACCTGGTGTAACTGCCCTGGAGACTACACAACACATCCTGCCCTGGAGACTACACAACACCTGGTGTAACTGCCCTGGAGACTACACAACACCTGGCGTGACTGCCCAGGAGACTACACAACACCTGGCGTGACTGCCCTGGAGACTACACAACACCTGGCGTAACTGCCCTGGAGACTACACAACACCTGGCGTAACTGCCCTGGAGACTACACAACACCTGGCGTAACTGCCCAGGAGACTACACAACACCTGGTGAAACTGCCCAGGAGACTACACAACACCTGGTGAAACTGCCCAGGAGACTACACAACACCTGGTGTAACTGCCCAGGAGATTACACAACACCTGGTGTAACTGCCCAGGAGACTACACAACACCTGGTGTAACTGCCCAGGAGACTACACAACACATCCTGCCCTGGAGACTACACAACACCTGGTGTAACTGCCCAGGAGACTACACAACACCTGGTGAAACTGCCCAGGAGACTACACAACACCTGGCGTAACTGCCCTGGAGACTACACAACACCTGGCGTAACTGCCCTGGAGACTACACAACACCTGGTGTAACTGCCCTGGAGACTACACAACACATCCTGCCCTGGAGACTACACAACACCTGGCGTGACTGCCCTGGAGACTACACAACACCTGGCGTAACTGCCCTGGAGACTACACAACACCTGGCGTAACTGCCCAGGAGACTACACAACACCTGGCGTGACTGCCCAGGAGACTACACAACACCTGGTGTAACTGCCCAGGAGACTCCACAACACATCCTGCCCTGGAGACTACACAACACCTGGTGTAACTGCCCAGGAGACTACACAACACCTGGTGTAACTGCCCAGGAGACTACACAACACCTGGTGTAACTGCCCAGGAGACTACACAACACCTGGCGTAACTGCCCAAGAGACTACACAACATCTGGTGTAACTGCCCAGGAGACTACACAACACCTGGCGTAACTGCCCAGGAGACTACACAACACCTGATGTAACTGCCCAGGAGACTACACAACACCTGGCGTAACTGCCCAGGAGACTACACAACACCTGGCGTAACTGCCCAGGAGACTACACAACACCTGGTGTAACTGCCCAGGAGACTACACAACACATCCTGCCCTGGAGACTACACAACACCTGGTGTAACTGCCCAGGAGACTACACAACACCTGGTGAAACTGCCCAGGAGACTACACAACACCTGGCGTAACTGCCCTGGAGACTACACAACACCTGGTGTAACTACCCAGGAGACTACACAATACCTGGTGTAACTGCCCTGGAGACTACACAACACATCCTGCCCTGGAGACTACACAACACCTGGCGGGACTGCCCTGGAGACTACACAACACCTGGCGTAACTGCCCTGGAGACTACACAACACCTGGCGTAACTGCCCAGGAGACTACACAACACCTGGCGTGACTGCCCAGGAGACTACACAACACCTGGTGTAACTGCCCAGGATACTCCACAACACATCCTGCCCTGGAGACTACACAACACCTGGTGTAACTGCCCAGGAGACTACACAACACCTGGCGTAACTGCCCAGGAGACTACACAACACCTGGTGTAACTGCCCAGGAGACTACACAACACCTGGCGTAACTGCCCAGGAGACTACACAACACCTGGTGTAACTGCCCAGGAGACTACACAACACCTGGCGTAACTGCCCTGGAGACTACACAACACCTGACGTAACTACCCAGGAGTCTACACAACACCTGGCGCTTTTACGTGTTGTTTTCCCCACTCTGTTTTTTTGTTTAGTCTGGCCCATGTGGTGACACAGGTTGGACCTGTTCAGTCCCAGGGCTCGACTTCTTGGTTCTGCTCTCCTCATGCATCTGGTTTCTAGATAAGCCCTCCAGAGCCAGCTGTGATTCATGGCTTTGCCACTGACGGGCGTTTAGCCCACAAGATCCCCACTTTCTGCATCCGCCTCCCACGGCCCTGCGTTTTTATATCATGTTAAAATACAGATTTACAGACAAATCCAGTGACATGGTCATGCCTCCTCTTCTGTTTTTTACTTTTAGAGATCGCTTTTCAGTTGGGACAGGATCACGCATGCAGACGTACAAAGGATCCCGTCTCGACTGTAACCTTGCCGGTGACAGAAGTTGAATGTAAAAATGTGTTTCTGAGTCATGACAGTTTGGGACGGGAGCCTCGTCCTGACCAGGCGCTGAACTCAGTCCTTTCTTTACGGTTGGCTGATGGACTAGAGCACCATAAAAAACAAACAGCCATTTGTCTTGCCACCAAGTGTTAGCCTCTGAAACTCTTCCGTTGACACTTTATAACACAGTCTCCCATTTTCTAATGCCTGCCTCTCTCCTTTCACATCAAACTCCAGAGAGGAGCATCCTCAATATTAAAGAGATTAAGGTCTCTCCCTCACAGCGTGCTATACGACCCTCTCTCCTCTTTCTACTCTCTTTCCATCTGTATGGAGCGGTTCGACCACGGCCACACTGATTCACAGTCTAATTACAGGTCAATTAAAGGCTTTTCCCTCCTCCCTTCTGCTGTTCCTGCTCTGTCCACTGAAGGCTTTACAGCCTTACGGCGCAGATGAGTGGGAGTGAAAGAGACCTATCATTTCCTGTGGAGATCAGCCGAAAGAGGGACCTGAAATAAGGGATTTCAGAGGATTATGGGAATATTCATGACCAGATAAAGGGGAGGGCAGCTGAATGGCAGTGTCTTGGGGCTCATCTCTTAGGTAAACAGGAGCCTAAATTGAGTTTTTCGATCCCTCTGAGGCAACAGGCAACTCTGTCCACTTTGTGTGTTGCGTTGCCGCGCGTTCTAAAAGAAAAGCTGCCTTGTGAGTTTATGTCCCTTGTCGTCTTGTGGGACAAACAGATGGCGGAGGAGAAATCAATCTGTTTCGCACCATCACTAACCAGAATATTAGATTTTCTTTAATCCGCTATTCACAATCTGTGCATCCCCTCGCTTTTCCCTTCATGATGACAGGGGCATAATTTTAACGCCGTTATAAATGAATGGCATTAAATGAATGGCATAACATTTTGCCTATCAAATTCTGATCTAAATGGCGAGAGACGTGAACTGTAAAATGTACTTCAGTCAAGGTTCGTTCGTTCAACGTGTGTCGTCTCCTCCGTGGCTGACCTGATGCAGTAAGTGGTCCACATCGAGCAATTCAACCACCATTTTATTTCAGCTGGCTTTGAAATAATTGCCAAGCCTATTATCTCTAGGAGATTGGACGATGCTGATAGGGGGAATTTGCGGAATGATTTGGAAAATGCTAGTTGAAGATATTATTTTCTGTAATTTGCATAAAAAGAGGACCCTGGTGCCCTGCTATCTGCAGGCACAAAAGTCCACAGGGGCTGATAAACTGGAGCCGGGGCTGCATCATCGCTGGCGTAATAACCCACATTATAAATGTTTTAAAAAATTGATATCGGGTATGGAAGGCTGCTTATGTTCTGCTACTCCGTAAGGTTGGGGACACTAGTGTTCTTCGTCATTATCATGCCATGTCTTGGGTTTCTTGTCTAGCAAAGATTCTTGAATCTTTGGTAAATGTACAACTTGGTTCCTTTTTATCTGAGAATTATATTCTGAATGTACAGTGCCTTGCAAAAAGAAAAGTATTCACCCCCTTGGCGTTTTTCCTATTTTGTTGCATTGCAACCTGTGATTTAAATGGATTTTTATTTGGATTTCATGGAATGGACATACACAAAATAGTCAAAATTGGTGAAGTGAAATTTAAAATAATAACTTAAATAATAATCCAAAACGGAAAAGTGGTGCTCATTTGTATTCACCCCCTTTGCTATGAAGCCCCTAAATAAGATCTGGTACAACCAATTACCTTCAGAACTCACATAATTAGTTAGATTGCACACAAGTGAACTTTATTTAACTGTCACATGATCTCAGTATATCTACACCTGTTCTAAAAGGCCCCAGAGTCTGCAGCACCACTAAGCAAGCTGCACCAAGAAGACCAATGAGCTCTCCAAACAGGTCAGGGACAAAGTTGTGGAGAAGTACAGATCAGGGTTGGGTTATAAAAAAATATCCTAAACTTTGAACATCCCACAGAGCACCATTTAAATCCATGGAAAGAATATGGCACCGCAACAAACCTGCCAAGAGGGCCACCCACCAAAACTCACGGACCATGCAAGGAGGGCATTAATCAGAGAGGCAACAAAGAGACCAAAGATAAACCTGAAGGAGCTGCAAAGCTCCACAGTGGAGATGGGAGTATCTGTCCATAGGTCCACTTTAAGCCGTACACTCCACAGAGCTGGGCTTTACGGAAGAGTGTCCAGAAAAAAAGCCATTGCTTAAAGAAAGAAATAAGCAAACACGTTTGGTGTTCGCCAAAAGGCATGTGGGAGGCTCCCCAAACAAATGGAAGAAGCTACTCTGTTCAGATGAGACTAAAATTGAGCTTTTTGGCCATCAAGGAAAATGCTACATTTGAAGTCTAGCCAAGGCTAGCTTTTTCAAGCTGAAATTTGCTTCCTGCAACACAAACTCAAAAAAGTTCTGGGACACTTTAAAGTCCATGGAGAATAAGAACATCTCCTCCCAGCTGCCCACTGCACTGAAGATAGGAAACACTGTCACCACCGATAAATCCACTATAATTGAGAATTTCAATAAGCAATTTTCTACGGCTGGCCATGCTTTCCACCTGGGTACCCCTACCCCGGTCAACAGCACTGCACCCCCAACAGCTACTCGCCCAAGCCTTCCCCATTTCTCCTTCCCCCAAATTCAGTCAGCTGATGTTCTGAAAGAGCGGCAAAATCTGGACCCCTACAAATCACCCGAGCTAGACAATCTGGACCCTTTCTTTCAAAAATGATCTGCTTAAATTGTTGCCACCCCTATTACTAGCCTGTTCAACCTCTCTTTCGTGTCGTCTGAGATTCCCAAAGATTGGAAAGCAGCTGCGGTCATCCCCCTCTTCAAAGGGGGGGACACTCTTGACCCAAACTGCTACAGTCCTATATCTATCCTACCCTGCCTTTTCTAAGGTCTTCGAAAGCCAAGTCAACAAACAGATTACCGACCATTTCGAATCCCACCATACCTTCTCCGCTATGCAATCTGGTTTCAGAGCTGGTCATGGGTACACCTCAGCCATGCTCAAGGTCCTAAACGATATCTTAACCGCCATCGATAAGAAACAATACTGTGCAGCCGTATTCATTGACCTGGCCAAGGCTTTCGACTCTGTCAATCACCACATCCTCATCGGCAAACTCGACAGCCTTGGTTTCTCAAATGATTGCCTCGCCTGGTTCACCAACTACTTCTCTGATAGAGTTCAGTGTGCCAAATCGGAGGGTCTGTTGTCCCGGGCCTCTGGCAGTCTCTATGGGGGTGCCACAGGGTTCAATTCTTGAACCGACCTCTTCTCTGTATACATCAATGATGTCGCTGCTGGTGAGTCTCTGATCCACCTCTACGCAGACGACACCATTCTGTATACTTCTGGCCCTTCTTTGGACACTGTGTTAACAACCCTCCAGACGAGCTTCAATGCCATACAACTCTCCTTCCGTGGCCTCCAATTGCTCTTAAATACAAGTAAAACTAAATGCATGCTCTTAAACCGATCGCTGCCTGCACCTGCCCGCCTGTCCAACATCATTACTCTGGATGGCTCTGACTTAGAATATGTGGACAACTACAAATAGCTAGGTGTCTGGTTAGACTGTAAACTCTCCTTCCAGACTCACATCAAACATCTCCAATCCAAAGTTAAATCTTGAATTGGCTTCCTATTCCGCAACAAAGCATCCTTCACTCATGCTGCCAAACATACCCTTGTAAAACTGACCATCCTACCAATCCTCGACATCGGCGATGTTATTTACAAAATAGCCTCCAATACCATACTCAATAAATTGGATGCAGTCTATCACAGTGCCACCCGTTTTGTCACCAAAGCCCCATATACTACCCACCACTGCGACCTGTACGCTCTCGTTGGCTGGCCCTCGCTTCATACCCGTCGCCAAACCCACTGGCTCCAGGTCATCTACAAGACCCTGCTAGGTAAAGTCCCCCCTTATCTCAGCTCGCTGGTCACCATAGCAGTGCCCATTTGTAGCACGCGCTCCAGCAGGTATATCTCTCTGGTCACCCCCAAAACCAATTCTTCCTTTGGCCAGCTCTCCTTTCAGTTCTCTGCTGCCAATGACTGGAACGAACTACAAAAATCTCTGAAACTGGAAACACTTATCTCCCTCACTAGCTTTAAGCACCAGCTGTCAGAGCAGCTCACAGATTACTGCACCTGTACATAGCCCATCTCTATAATTTAGCCCAAACAACTACCTCTTTACCTACTGTATTTATTTATTTTGCTCCTTTGCACCCCATTATTTCTATCTCTACTTTGCACATTATTTCACTGCAAATCAACCTTTCTAGTGTTTTACTTGCTATATTGTATTTACTTTGCCACCATGGGCTTTTTTTTGCCTTCACCTCCCTTATCTCACCTCACTTGCTCACATTGTATATAGACTTATTTTTCTACTGTATTATTGACTGTATGTTTGTTTTACTCCATGTGTAACTCTGTGTTGTATGTGTCGAACTGCTTTGCTTTATCTTGGCCAGGTCGCAATTGCAAATGAGAACTTGTTCTCAACTAGCCTACCTGGTTAAATAAAGGTGAAATAAAAGTCGGAAGTTTACATACACCTTAGAAAATACATTTAAACTCAGTTTTTCACAATTCCTGACATTTAATCCTAGTAAAAATCACCTGTCTTAGGTCAGTTAGGATCTCCACTTTATTGTAAGAATGTGAAATTTCAGAATAATAGTTGAGTGATTTATTTCAGCTTTTATTTTTTTCATCATATTCCCAGTGGGTCATAAGTTTACATACATGGGCTTTAAATTGTTTATCTTGGGTCAAATGTTTTGGCTAGCCTTCCACAAGCTTTCCATAATAAGTTGGGTGAATTTTGGCCCATTCCTTCTGACAGAGCTTGTGTAACTGAGTCAGGTTTGTAGGCCTCCTTGGTCGTTTTCAGTTCTGCCCACAAATGTTCTATAGGATTGAGGTCAGCATCTTCACAAGGTCCTTTGCTGCTGTTCTGGGATTGATTTGCACTTTTCGCAGCAAAGTACGTTGAGCTCTAGGAGACAGAATGCATCTCCTTCCTGAGCGGTATGACGGCTGCGTGGTCCCGTTGTGTTTATACTTGCGTACTATTGTTTGTACAGATGAAGGTGGTACCTTCAGGCGTTTTGGAAATTGCACCCAAGGATGAACCAGACTTGTGGAGGTCTACAAAAACAATTTCTGAGGTCTTGGTGGATTTCTTTTAATTTCCCCATGATGTCATAGAGAGGCACTGAGTTTGAAGGTAGGCCTTGAAATACATCCACAGGTACACCTCCAATTGACTCAAATGATGTCATTTAGCCTATCAGAAGCTTCTAAAGCCAGGACATCATTTTCTGGAATTTTCCAAGCTGTTTAAAGGCACAGTCAACTTAGTGTATGTAAACTTCTGACCCACTGGAATTGTGATACAGTGAATTATATATGAAATAATCTGTCTGTAAACATTTGTTGGAAAAATTACTTGTGTCATGCACAAAGTGATTGTCCTATCCGACTTGCCAAAACTATAGTTTGTTAACAAGAAATGTGTGGAGTGGATGAAAAACGAGTTTTAATGACTCCAACCTAAGTCTATGTAAACTTCCGACTTCAACTGTATGTCTGGCGCAAACCCAACACCTCTCATCCCCCCGGGAACACCATCCCCACAGTGACGCATGGTGGTGGCAGCATCGTGCTGTGGGGATGTTTTTCATCAGCAGAGACTTGGAAACTGTTCAGAATTGAAAGAATGATGGACGGCGCTAATTGCAGGGAAATTCTTGAGGGAAACCTTTTTCAGTCTTCCAGAGATTTGAGACTGGGACGGAGGTTCACCTTCCAGCAGGAAAATGACCCTAATCATACTGCTAAATCAACCCTCAAGTGGTTTAAGGGGAAACATTTAAATGTCTTGGAATGGCCTAGTCAAAGCCCAGACCTCAATCCAATTGAGAATCTGTTGTATTACTTAGATTGCTGTACACCAGCGGAACCCATCCGACTTGAAGGAGCTGGAGCAGTTTTGCCTTGAATGGGCAAAAATCCCAGTGGCTAGATGTGCCAAGCTTATAGAGACATACCCCAAGAGACTTGCAGCTGTAATTGCTGCAAAAGGTGGCTCAAAAGTATTTACTTTGGGGGGGTAAATAGTTATGCACGTTTGTTAGTTTTTTGTCTTATTTCTTATTTGTTTCACAATAAAAAAGATTTTGCATCTTCAAAGTGGTAGGCATGTTGTGTAAATCAAATGATACAAACACCCCCCAACCCCCCCCCCCCCCCCAAATCCATTTTAATTCCAGGTTGTAAGGCAACAAAATAGGAAAAATGTCAAGGGGGGTGAATACTTTTGCAAGCCACTGTACATCAATCAGGGTTTAGACCAGGGTGCAGTACTGTTACTGTAACCACAATAGTTGTAAATTATATTGTAAATGTTTTAGATGCCTAATTGAATTGTGCTGCCTCGTTTGTTGACTTGTCAAAGGCTTTTGACACCGTTGATCATTCTGTTTTATTGAGTAAGTTGTCCTCAGTAGGCCTGAGCACTGATGCCTGTATGTGGTTTCAGAACTATCTCAGTAATATAACTCAGGCTATTGTGACAGAGGGGGGTCAAATCTGAATTCCTTGATGTGCATAAAGGGATACCCCAGGGTTCGATTCAGGGGCCACTATTGTTTACGCTGTATATAAATAACATTATAAATACTGTGATTTTTAAAAATAAATAAAAAATATATATAAATGTTTATGCTGATCAAACAGTGTTGTACTCTGTTGCACCATTTTTAAAACAAGCCTTTTCACATTTGCAGTGTGATTTCCATGCGCTGCGGAAGTCACACTTGGATCTTTAGTTCTTAATGCAAACAACAAAATACATGCTATTTTCTAGGTCCCATAACTTAGACATATTTGACCTTTTAAATTACTTGCCTGAACGGGACATATTAAATGAGTTCCCTCTTCTAAATATCTTGGTATGTGGCTAGATGATATATTGGGGTTTAAAACGCACATTTCTGAGCTGGTAAGGAAATTGAAGATCAAAATGTGATTTGTTTAACTGTTGTTTTGCTAATAAAAAGGAAGTTGTCCAGGCCACTTTTATGTATGTTTTAGATTCCTGGGATATTGTCTATATGAATGCAGCAGCTTCCACACTTAAACCACTAGATGCTCTTTTCCCTTGTGCCCTTGGATTCATTACTGGTGATCGTTTTAGAACTCACCATTGTGTATTGTATCAAAAAGTGGGTTGGGCCTCTGTATCTAAGAAGAGAGCAGCATTCTCTTTGGTTTATTTACAAAGCACTCCTGCCGAGACCTTCCAATGTATCTGACAACACTGGTCAAGGTCACAACAATAGCGCACGGTACAAGAGCACAACATTGTATAGTGCTACAGGTTCCAAGGTTTTTATGCTCCATAGATGTGAAATGTGTTGCGGGGGAAGCTCAGGCTTGAATAGCTGTTGCCCTTTTGGGAATTTATAACATTAGTGGGGAATCCTCTAAGTGAAGATTGGGTTTGTTTTGTAATTGAGTATTTTATTGTGTTTGTATGCGGGGCTGATTTTGAAAAGACTTAAAATAAAGGTTCATAAATAAAGAAATGAACTGTACACGGTAGCTCTTTTATAAGTGGCACATCTAGACTCCGCTGAGCTTTGAAGGTGAGCCAGGGCTTTTCCCTGGCTTGTTTTGATGTGACAGAGATGTTCCTCCCTCCTTCATGGGTCTGGGACAGGTAGATGTTGCTATTGACTCCATTTGAGTTATGTTTTGCGGTCGGTGCCCGACCCACTCTCCTTCCCCCGGTATGTGTGTTCCTTAACTTCTTTTGAGCCCTTGTGGTTTGGTAGAGAGTTCTAGAGTGGGGCTACAGCCGGGTTAGGTTTTTGCCCCAACGCACCTGCCGTGATGGTGGAACCGTGTCACCGTGCCCTCTTTCCCAGCCCTAATGCCACCATTATGTGTTGGAATCTCCCCATGTGCCTCTGTGTTAAAGTATCAAAGGCTGGGGAATTTATTTGTGTGTGTGTGTGTGTGTGTGTGTATAGAGAGAGGGAGGGGGGAAAGGTGTTTTTCTAACCACTCATCTGCTGTTTTTCATGGCTTAGATGTGTGTGTTGGTCATAGTGATTTCTCAGCACTTTTAGTGTCATATTTCAGGACTCTGAGGTGTGTGTACTTAAAGACTGCCGTGTGACTCATCCGTCAGAAAGGCATACACCCGTTCCCCCCACCAAAGGGTCTTGCACCAGCCCCTCTAAATGCAGCTCCCACCGTCGTGTTGACCTGAAATGGACACTTAAAGGAGTACTTCACTTTTTTACAGCTTGATGTGTTAGATGATTCCTCACAAAAAAAAAATGTTGTTAACATGCTCACATGCCTCTGACTTCCATTTATTGTTAGCTTGTGGTGGCTAAGATTAGCCGAAGGGGCTGTTTTTACAGATCTGAACCATGGATTACAGTTCCTCTTGGCCCACGGACTACTTTCAGGGTGAAGAACCATCTAACGTCAAGCTGTAAAATAGTGAACTACTCCTTTTAAAACACTGTTGGTCTGCTAAACCGCTATGATTTATCGAGCCGTAGAAATCAAGGAGTCTTTTGGTTTTGAAGCTTTCAGACCTTTGTGTCTTAAGTTTTTTTTGGTTTGTTGTCAAAAGCATTTGAAGATACTCTTCTGATAGTATCTCGCCTCTGAGTTTTGTTTGAGTTTGTGCTTGTGGCAGGTCCAGTTGGATTAGTCTACTGGAATAGAGTGAGACGGGGCAGCTGGCACTGCTAGTCCCCTATAGGCCTTTTTTTTTCTCATTTGCTAAGACTTACATTTACATTTACATTTAAGTCATTTAGCAGACGCTCTTATCCAGAGCGACTTACAAATTGGTGCATTCACCTTATGACATCCAGTGGAACAGCCACTTTACAATAGTGCATCAGATCTTTTAAGGGGGGGGGGGCAGAAGGATTGCTTTATCCTAGGTATTCCTTGAAGAGGTGGGGTTTCAGGTGTCTCCGGAAGGTGGTGATTGACTCCGCTGTCCTGGCGTCGTGAGGGAGTTTGTTCCACCATTGGGGGGCCAGAGCAGCGAACAGTTTTGACTGGGCTGAGCGGGAACTGTACTTCCTCAGTGGTAGGGAGGCGAGCAGGCCAGAGGTGGATGAACGCAGTGCCCTTGTTTGGGTGTAGGGCCTGATCAGAGCCTGAAGGTACTGAGGTGCCGTTCCCCTCACAGCTCCGTAGGCAAGCACCATGGTCTTGTAGCGGATGCGAGCTTCAACTGGAAGCCAGTGGAGAGAGCGGAGGAGCGGGGTGACGTGAGAGAACTTGGGAAGGTTGAACACCAGACGGGCTGCGGCGTTCTGGATGAGTTGTAGGGGTTTAATGGCACAGGCAGGGAGCCCAGCCAGCAGCGAGTTGCAGTAATCCAGACGGGAGATGACAAGTGCCTGGATTAGGACCTGCGCCGCTTCCTGTGTGAGGCAGGGTCGTACTCTGCGGATGTTACTCTTGCCATTTGTTTATTCAGCGATTAAAGACTCTTTGTAACTGCAGCCCATCGTGTGACAGTACATGTTGTACGGACGGATTTCTCCTCAAAACACCATCTCGGACAAAAGGACCCCAACGGCGGGACGCGGTGACTCAACTTTTCTTCAGTGTATTTTCCCTTTCGTGTGGAATAATGTTATGGTATCTCCCATCCATTAGCTAGACATGTGCCTGGAGGGACATACCATGTCATGGTTTTGGAGGGGGGAATCTTAGGTGTGGGTGTGTGAGGTGTGGTATGGTCAACATTTCCCCTCTTCAATAGAATATTTCACTTAAGTGGTCATTTTATTTAGGTTTGAGGGATGTCAGTGGGGACTGTCTGCTGATTGGTTGACACAAGAGGTGGCAGAACAATGGCCTGTGACACGTCTGTTATTCTGCTTGAATACATACAGAATGTCAGGTCATTGGTTTCACACTCGTTCTAAGAAAGTATGTCACAGGAAATGTCTTGTGTGTGTATATATATGGTACTGGTGTTGCTGGTAGTTGGAAGGCCACGGTCACAACAGGAGGACTTAGGGTCTGAGAAACCTCAAGTCGTCTTGGGTCTCGCAGGTGGAAACACAATAGAATAGGCCTGTTTAGCCATCTCAACCAACTTGCATGACAACAGTGGTTTCCTGGGTTCTACTGTATCAATTGAGGCATCTTGGATGCTCTCCATATCTACTGTTTTTGTTTTGCAAAGACTCAACTAACCCATCCTCTCTTTCCTCCTCTGCAGAGAAGGTCCGTGAGATTCAGGAGAAACTTGAAGCCTTCATAGAAGCTCTTCACGAGGAGAAGTAGAGCACCAGGTATCTGCCTGTCAAGCATCTCACATGCTACAGTACATAGACTATTAGTGAGCAGTGTTGTACACAAATGTCCCTAATATAAATATATATGTGTAAGCATTTCACTGTGTATACCTGTTGTATTCGGCACATCCCACAAATATGATATGATTACAATTTGATTTGAATACATATATACATATACACTACCGTTTCAGCTGTTTCCAGATACAATGGTCATTTACAACATTAACAATGTCTACACTGTATTTCTGAACAATTTGATGTTATTTTAATGGACAAAAAAATTATATTTTCTTTCAAAAACAAGGACATTTCTAAGTCACCCCAAACGTGTGTGTGTGTGTGATATACAGTAATTAATCTCACCATTTCTCCTTGGCAGAAACCAATGGATCACAGAAGCATTGCACTGATCAAAGAAGACTAATTCCTCCCTCTGTAAATGACTGAACCCCCCAGTGACGCCCAACTGTTGCTCTTAGTTTTTTCTTCTGCGAGTGGAGTTTATCAGAGCCCTTAACACTAACACTGAGGAGGATCAGGTTATCAGTGTGGCTGAGCAGATAACACTTCCTCCGCTCAGAGTCGGCACCAGGCTTTAAAGGCCCATGATGAGTTCACCAGACATGTCCTCTTCACACAGGAATCCAACAACTGTCTCCGGGCTTTTTTGCTCTGCATTTTTGGCAGAGAAGACGAAGAGAGAAGGGGGAGGACAAGATTGAAGTTACACACCTCGTGACTGACTGACGGATCGACCTCTCATGTCGTCTTCCTCTCTCTCTCTCTCATTGCTCCCTCGTTTCTCATAAATGAGGAGGTTGTGAAGGTTTTCTCTCTCACTGCCAACTTCCTTTCCTTTGTTTGGGAATGTCTTTAATCGGCTTGAGCACCTGTCAGAAGTTGTCCCAAATTGCACTGGTCAAAAGTAGTGCACTGTAGAGGGAGTAGGATGCCATTTGGAACGCAACCAGAATGTCTGCTGGTGATCAGGTGAGTCAGACGTGGTGTGTGATGGAAGGGTGATGGGAACCACCCTCCTCTCTGTAGATTGACTAGCTGTAAATGAACGCCTGTTGGGCTGAAGCCATTCTCCTGCCTATTGTTAGCACTCGTTCCACTTAGGACTTAATGTGAATTCACCTCAGTTATCCCAGCGGCTAGCTTTAACCCAGCTCTACACGTGCATCACTAACAGTATAGGTACAAGCCTCAGTTATTAACCCTCACTTGCACAACAGTCAAGCTCCATCCTCCTAAAACTAGAATATATGAACAGTGGATAGAATATTCCACACTAGTTGTAACAAATATAATATAGATTGGCTTTCTTATTTCAGGGAAGCAGACTTAATTTGAGAGTTATGTCTGCTATTGATAGGCAGCGCGCAATGCCCCACTATGTACCACTCTCTCTGACCTACTGTGGTGTGCACCTCATCACAAGGGTTTATATGATGGCATTTAATTTCACTGTTGGATGAAACGGCCTCTACTATCTTTGTTCTGGGTGAAGATCCAGTGTTGGACTAGAATCTAGTTCAACCTGCAGTGGATGGAACCACATTGTCCAATCACGTTGGAGGAAAGATGCTAGTGACCTCGTTGTATTCCAACGTGGTGACAGCTGCACAGACATCTTTGGGTTCTTGGTACATTCATTCCTTTCACTTTTTCTGCTTCTTCATGCTCTCCTGCCTCTGGGCAGGTCACACTGTCTGACTTGCTGGTCTCTACTGGTCTCTCCTGAGGGACCTTTTTCTGCTTCTTCATGCTCTCCTGCCTCTGGACAGGTCACACTGTCTGACTTGCTGGTCTCTACTGGTCTCTCCTGAGGGACCTTTTTCTCTCTCTGCTCTACTCCATCCATCCTTGTTTTCTTTATTCTTGATCCTCTCTCTTGCTCTTCCCTCAAAGCCCTCTATCTTCTATGCTCTCTGTCTCCTATTTCACCCCCCCACTCTTTGTTCCCGGCTCTAAAGAGTGGAATGAAACGGTGACTGTTATACTTAACCCCGGTCCTTCATGTGTATATGGGTTAATACCGTACATCGTGTACATGTAAAGTTAATACCAATCATGAATCTGTTATTGCTTATGGGAGGAATGTCAGAGTGTGATGCTCTTGTAACAAGATATCCATCGGATGGTTCAACACCTACAGTTCTCTTTGATGTTATAGAATGTAATGTTTGCATGGTATACCCCATCAGATGTGCTTTATTTATTACAAATTTGAAAATTATGTTGATGTTAATAAAAATGTAATTTTCCTAGAAGTTGTTTCCGTGTTATGTCGATGACGTTTGTCTTTTAAAATGTTTTTCATTTGATCTTTATTTAACCAGGTAGGCCAGTTGAGAACAAGTTCTCATTTAAAACTGCTACCTGGCTAAGATAAAGCAAAGCAGTGCGACTAAAACAACACGGAGTTACACATGGGATAAACAAACGTACAGTCAATAACACAATAGAAAAATCTGTATACAGTGTGTGCAAATGAAGTAAGGAGGTAAGGCAATAAATAGGCCAATAGTGGCGAAGTAATTACAATTTATCAATTAACACGAGTTAATTAACACTGATATATGTGCAGATGAGGATGTGCAAGTAGAAATACCAGTGTGCAAAAGAGCAGAAAAAAAATATGAGGTTGTTTGGCTGGGCTATTTACAGATGGGCTGTGTCCAGCAGAGAACTGGAACGAAAGGCGGCCAAAGCAGGTGTTGGCTTTGGGGATGACCAGTGAAATATACCTGCTGGAGCGCGTGCTACGGGTGGGTGCTGCTATGGTGACCAGTGAGCTGAGATAAGGCGACGCTTTACCTAGCACAGACTACCTTTTGTTACCACAGTCTTGTAGAAGTGTGAAAGACTAAACAGACTATTGCTGACGAACGGTTAAATGCAACGGGTGGTCGTTCTATAGCCTCTGACCACAGAACATCGGCCGTCATTTTCTGTTAATCTCCTGGCGATTCTGCATGTTGAATTGCCACCGTTTATCAAAAACAAGCAGGTGATCTACTGTGCATGGCCGTTGTTCGTGTTGGTCTGTCTTGTACTTTATTATTTTGGTTTTTTTGCATTCTCCTCACCCATACTAATCCTCATACAGTTGTGTAATTCCTCCGTCAGGTTTGTTCCTTATTCCAAGACGATGAATAATGTATAACTTCAGTAAAAACATATATTTTTTTAAGATTGTCGCTTTTGGAGAGTAAATTAGTACCTTTCCTTAAATGTCCACACCATTTGCTTACAGTATCTGCCTCTCTTTAGAGATGTGTTTAGTGTGTGTTTGTTGCTCAAGCCTATATTGTCCTGAAACTACAGTACTCCAGGGTATCAAAATAAAAGTTTCTTGGTTGCGTACATGTTACTAGCTCCAACGGAGCAGTAATACCTAGCCAAATGCTTGTTACTAGCTCCAACAGAGCAGTAATACCTAGCAAAATGCTTGTTACTAGCTCCAACGGAGCAGTAATACCGAGCCAAATTCTGGTGTTTCTAGCTCCAACAGAGCAGTTATACCTAGCTAAATGCTGGTGTTTCTAGCTCCAACAGTGCAGTAATACCTAGCTAAATGCTGGTGTTACTAGCTCCAACAGTGCAGTAATACCTAGTCAAATGCTGGTGTTTCTAGCTCCAACAGTACAGTAATACCTAGCTCAATGCTGGTGTTACTAGCTCCAACAGTACAGTAATACCTAGCTCAATGCTGGTGTTACTAGCTCCAACAGTACAGTAATACCTAGCTAAATGCTGGTGTTACTAGCTCCAACAGTGCAGTAATACCTAGCTAAATGCTGGTGTTACTAGCTCCAACAGTGCAGTAATACCTAGTCAAATGCTGGTGTTTCTAGCTCCAACAGTACAGTAATACCTAGCTCAATGCTGGTGTTACTAGCTCCAACAGAGCAGTAATACCTAGCTCAATGCTGGTGTTACTAGCTCCAACAGTGCAGTTATACCTAGCTAAATGCTGGTGTTATTAGCTCCAACAGAGCAGTAATACCGAGCCAAATTCTGGTGTTTCTAGCTCCAACAGAGCAGTTATACCTAGCTAAATGCTGGTGTTTCTAGCTCCAACAGTGCAGTAATACCTAGCTAAATGCTGGTGTTACTAGCTCCAACAGTGCAGTAATACCTAGTCAAATGCTGGTGTTTCTAGCTCCAACAGTACAGTAATACCTAGCTCAATGCTGGTGTTACTAGCTCCAACAGTACAGTAATACCTAGCTCAATGCTGGTGTTACTAGCTCCAACAGTACAGTAATACCTAGCTCAATGCTGGTGTTACTAGCTCCAACAGAGCAGTAATACCTAGCTCAATGCTGGTGTTTCTAGCTCCAACAGTGCAGTAATACCTAGCTCAATGCTGGTGTTACTAGCTCCAACAGAGCAGTAATACCTAGCTCAATGCTGGTGTTACTAGCTCCAACAGTGCAGTTATACCTAGCTAAATGCTGGTGTTATTAGCTCCAACAGAGCAGTAATACCGAGCCAAATTCTGGTGTTTCTAGCTCCAACAGAGCAGTAATACCTAGCTCAATGCTGGTGTTATTAGCTCCAACAGTGCAGTAATACCTAGCTAAATGCTGGTGTTACTAGCTCCAACAGTGCAGAAATACCTAGTTAAATGCTGGTGTTTCTAGCTCCAACAGTACAGTAATACTGAGCTAAATGCTGGTGTTTCTAGCTCCAACAGAGCAGTAATACCTAGCTAAATGCTGGTGTTATTAGCTCCAACAGTGCCGTTATACCTAGCTAAATGCTGGTGTTACTAGCTCCAACACTGCAGTTATACCTAGCTAAATGCTGGTGTTTCTAGCTCCAACAGGGCAGTTATACTGAGCTAAATGCTGGTGTTTCTAGCTCCAACACTGCAGTTATACCTAGCTAAATGCTGGTGTTTCTAGCTCCAACAGTGCAGTAATACCTAGCTAAATGCGGGTGTTTCTAGCTCCAACACTGCAGTTATACCTAGCTAAATGCTGGTGTTTCTAGCTCCAACAGTGCAGTTATACCTAGCTAAATGCTGGTGTTTCTAGCTCCAACACTGCAGTTATACCTAGCTAAATGCTGGTGTTATTAGCTCCAACAGTACAGTTATACCTAGCTAAATGCTGGTGTTATTAGCTCCAACAGTGCAGTTATACCTAGCTAAATGCTGGTGTTTCTAGCTCCAACAGTGCAGTAATACCTAGCTAAATGCTGGTGTTATTAGCTCCAACAGTACAGTTATACCTAGCTAAATGCTGGTGTTATTAGCTCCAACAGTACAGTTATACCTAGCTAAATGCTGGTGTTTCTAGCTCCAACAGTGCAGTAATACCTAGCTAAATGCTGGTGTTATTAGCTCCAACAGTACAGTAATACCTAGCTAAATGCTGGTGTTTCTAGCTCCAACAGTACAGTTATACCTAGCTAAATGCTGGTGTTTCTAGCTCCAACAGTGCAGTAATACTGAGCTAAATGCTGATGTTACTAGCTCCAACAGAGCACTGATACCTAGCAAAGAAAAAAAACACAATACACACGTAATCCAGAAAAATAAAATCAAGAAATTAAGAAATATCAGAACGAACAATGTAGGAGACGGAATATAAATGTATAGATATACATATCGTGTTGACAGTATATGAATAGAAAATGTGTGTACAGCAGTAGTTAAATAGAATGAGCCATGAATACAATATACACATATAAAGTGAGTGTAACAGTATGTGAACATTACTAAAGTGTCCAGTTCTCAATGACTCTATGTACAAAGGGCAGCAGTCTCTAAGGTGCAGGGCCAGGTGGTAGCCGGCTAGAACAGTCTCTAAGGTACAGGGCCAGGTGGTAGCCGGCTAGAACAGTGACTAAGGTTCAGGGCCAGGTGGTAGCCGGCTAGAACAGTCTCTAAGGTGCAGGGCCAGGTGGTAGCCGGCTAGAACAGTCTCTAAGGTGCAGGGCCAGGTGGTAGCCGGCTAGAACAGTCTCTAAGGTGCAGGGCCAGGTGGTAGCCGGCTAAAACAGTCTCTAAGGTGCAGGGCCAGGTGGTAGCCGGCTAGAACAGTCTCTAAGGTGCAGGGCCAGGTGGTAGCCGGCTAGAACAGTCTCTAAGGTGCAGGGCCAGGTGGTAGCCGGCTAGAACAGTCTCTAAGGTACAGGGCCAGGTGGTAGCCGGCTAGAACAGTCTCTAAGGTGCAGGGCCAGGTGGTAGCCGGCTAAAACAGTCTCTAAGGTGCAGGGCCAGGTGGTAGCCGGCTAAAACAGTCTCTAAGGTGCAGGGCCAGGTGGTAGCCGGCTAGAACAGTCTCTAAGGTGCAGGGCCAGGTGTAGGCCGGCTAGAACAGTCTCTAAGGTGCAGGGCCAGGTGGTAGCCGGCTAGAACAGTCTCTAAGGTGCAGGGCCAGGTGGTAGCCGGCTAGAACAGTCTCTAAGGTGCAGGGCCAGGTGGTAGCCGGCTAGAACAGTCTCTAAGGTGCAGGGCCAGGTGGTAGCCGGCTAGAACAGTCTCTAAGGTGCAGGGCCAGGTGGTAGCCGGCTAGAACAGTGACTAAGGTTCAGGGCAGGGTACTGGGTGGAAGCCGGCTAGAACAGTGACTAAGGTTCAGGGCAGGGTACTGGGTGGAGGCTGGCTAGAATAGTGATTAAGGTTCAGGGCAGGGTACTGGGTGTAGGCCGGCTAGAACAGTGACTAAGGTTCAGGGCAGGGTACTGGGTGGAGGCTGGCTAGAATAGTGATTAAGGTTCAGGGCAGGGTACTGGGTGTAGGCCGGCTAGAACAGTGACTAAGGTTCAGGGCAGGGTACTGGGTGGAGGCTGGCTAGAACATTGACTAAGGTTCAGGGCAGGGTACTGGGTGGAGGCCGGCTAGAATAGTGATTAAGGTTCAGGGCAGGGTACTGGGTGGAGGCCGGCTAGAATAGTGATTAAGGTTCAGGTAATGTTCAGGTAATGCTCTCAATTGTGCATCTGTAGAGGTTTGTGAGGGTCTTAGAGGCTGGAGTGGCTGAGACAAATTTCTTCAGCCCCATGAGGTTGCGCCTTGTTCACCACACTGTCTATGTGAGGGGACCATTTTAGGTTGTCAGTGATGTACCCGCCGACGAACTTGAACCTCTTCTCTGCGGCCCAGTTGATGTGGATGGGGGAGTGCTCTGTTGACTCCTGAAGTCCACGATCAGCTCCTTGGTCTTGCTGACATTGAGGGAGAGGTTATTTTCCTGGCACCACTCCGCCAGGGCCCTCACCTCCTCCCTGTAGGCTGTCTCATCGTTGTTGGTAATTAGGCCTACCACTGTTGTGTCGTCAGCAAACTTGATGAGTTGGAGACGTGCATGACTACGCAGTCATTGGTGAACAGGGAATACAGGAGGGGGTTAAGTGCGCATCCGTGTGGGGTCCTGCTGTTGAGGATCAGCGTGGCGGAGGTGTTGTTGGGGCCGGCAGCCTTGCGAGGGTTATCACGTTAAATGACTTAATCACGTCATCTACAGAGAACAAGAGCACACAGTCCTTGTGAGCGTCCCTTTACAGGCTGGTGTCCCTGCCACATGCGTCTCGTGTCTGAGCAATTGATTTGCGACTACACTTTGTCCCGGCACTGTCTTTTTGCCTCTCTGATTGCCTTACGGAGGTCGTAGCTGGTCTGTTTGTACACGTCTATGTTTGCACCGAGACAATATATACACTACATAACCAAAATTATGTGGACACCTGCTTGTAAAACATCTCATTCCAAAATCATGGGCATTAATATGGAGTTGGTCCCCCCTTTGCTGCTAAAACAAGCTCCACTCTTCTGGGAAGGCTTTCCACTAGATGTTGCAACATTGCTTCAGGGACTTGCTTCCATTCAGCCATGGGCTTTAGTGAGGTCAGGCACTAATGTTGGGCGATTAGGCCCGCAGACGACATTCCAATTCATCCCAAAGGTGTTCGAGGGGGTTGAGGTCAGGGCTCTGTGCAAGCCAGTCAAGTTCTTCCACATTGATCTTGAGAAACAATTTCTGTATGGACCTCGCTCTTTGCATGGAGACATTGTCATGCTGAAACAGGAAAGGGTCTTTCTAAAACTGTTGCCACAAAGTTGGAAGCACAGAATCGTATTTCATGTCATTGTATGTTGTAGCATTAATTTCCCTTCACTGGAACTAAGGGGGCCTAGCCCTAACCATGAAAAACAGCCCCAGTACATTATTCCTCCTCCATCAAACTTCACAGTTGTCACTATGCACTGGGGCAGGTAGCGTTCTCCTGGCATCCGCCAAACCCAGATTTGTCCGTCAGACTGCCAGATGGTGAAGCGTGATTCATCGCTCCAGAGAAGACGTTTCCACTGCTCCAGAGTCCAATGGAGCCGAGCTTCACACCACTTCAGCCGACGCTTGGCATTGCACATCGTGATCTTAGCCTTGTGTGCGACTGCTTGGCCGTGGAAACCCATTTCAAGAAGCTCCAGTCTAACAGTTTTTGTGCTGACGTTGCTTCCAGAGGCAGTTTGGAACTCGGTAGTGAGTGTTGCAACCGAGAACAGACAATTTTTACGCGCTTCAGCACTCCGCGGTCCCGTTCTGTGAGCTTGTCTGGTCTACCACTTTGGTGCATCCTATGACGGTGCCACGTTGAAAGTCACTAAGCTCTTCAGTCAGGCCATTCTACTGACAATGTTTGTCTATGGAGAATGGAGATGGAAACCACTAATTTTAAGGGGTGTCCACATACAATTTTATTTTATTTATACATGCATAAGTATTTGTCACATGCGCCGAATTCAACAGGTGCAGCCCTTACAGTGAAATGCTTACTTACAAGCCCTTAACCAACAATGCAGTTTTAAGAAAATAAATAAAAGTAACAAATTATGAAAGAGTAAAATAACAATTGCAAGGCTATATACACGGGGTACCGGTATAGAGTCAGTGTGCAGGGGCACTGGTTAGTTGAGGTTATATGTACATGTAGGTAGAGTTATTAAAGTGTGTATGCATAGAAAATAACACAGAGTAGCAGCAGCGTAAAAGTAGGCGGGGAAATGCAAATAGTCTGGGTAGCAATTTGATTAGATTTTCAGGAGTCTTATGGCTTGGGGGTTGAAGCTGTTTAGAAGCCTCTTGGATCTAGACTTGGTGCTCTGGTACCACTTGCTGTGCGGTTGCAGAGAGAACAGTCTATGACTAGGGTGGCTGGAGTCTTTGACAATTTTTAGGGCCTCGCTCTGACACTGCCTGGTTTCGAGGTCCTGGGTGGCAGGAAGATTGGCCCCAGTGATGTACTGGGCCGTACGCACTATCCTCTGTAGTGCATTACGGTCGGAGGCTGAGCAGTTGCCATACCAGGCGGTGATGCAACCCATCAGGATGCTCTCGATGTTGCAGCTGTAGAACCTTTTGAGGATCTGAGGACCCATGCCAAATCTTTTCAGTCTCCTGAGGGGGAATAGGTTTTGTCGTGCCCTCTTCACGACTGTCTTGGTGTGCTTGGACCATGTTAGTTTGTTGATGATGTGGACGCCAAGGAACTTGAAGCTCTCAACCTGCTCCACTACAGCCCCATCGATGAGAATGGGGGCGTGCTCGGGCCTCCTTTTCCTGTAGTCCATAATTATCTCCTTTGTCTTGATCACGTTGAGGGAGAGGTTGTTGTCCTTGCACGATACGGTCAGGTCTCTGACTTCCCAATAGGCTATCTCGTCATTGTCGGTGATCAGGCCTACCACTGTTGTGTCATCGGCCAACTTAATGATGGTGTTGGAGTTGTGCCTGGCCGTGCAGTCATGAGCGAACAGGGAGTACAGGAGGGGACTGAGCACGCACCCCTGAGGGGCCCCGTGTTGAGGATCAGCGTAGCGGATGTGTTGTTTCCTACCCTTACCACCTGGGAGCAGCCTGTCAGGAAGTCCAGGATCCAGTTGCCGAGGAAGGTGTTTAGTCCCAGGGTCCTTAGCTTAGTGATGAGTTTTGAGGGCACTATGGTGTTGAACGCTGAACTGTAGTCAATGAATAGCATTCTCACGTAGGAGTTCCTTTTGTCCAGGTCGGAAAAGGCACTGTGGAGTGCAATTGAGATTGCATCATCTGTGCATTAGTTGGGGCAGTATGCAAATTGGAGTGGGTCTAGGGTTTCCGGAATAATGGTGTTGATGTGAGCCATGACCAGACTTTGAAAACATTTCATGGCTACATACGTGAGTGCTACAGGTTGGTAGTCATTTAGGCAGGTTAGCTTAGTCTTCTTGGGCACAGGGACAATGGTGGTCTGCTTGAAATATGTTGGTATTACATACTCAGACAAGGAGAGGTTGAAAATGTCAGTGAAGACACTTGCTAGTTGGTCAGAGAATGCTCAGAGTGCACATCCTGGTAATCTGTCTGGCCCTGTGGCCTTGTGAATATTGACCTGTTTAAAGGTCTTACATCGGCTGTGGAGAGCGCGATCACACAGTCGTCCGGAACAGCTGGTGCTCTCATGCATGTTTCATTGTTGCTTCCCTCGAAGCGAGCATAGAAGTGATTTACCTCGTCTGGTAGTCTCGTGTCACTGGGCAGCTCTCGGCTGTGCTTCCCTTTGTAGTCTGTAGAAGTTTGCAAGCCCTTCCACATCCGACGAGCATCGGAGCCGGTGTAGTACGATTCGATCTTAGTCCTGTATTGATGCTTTGCCTGTTTGATGGTTCGTCGGAGGGATAGCGGGATTTCTCAAAAGCTTCCGGGTTTGAGTCCCGCTCCTTGAAAGCGGCAGCTCTAACCTTTAGCTCAGTGCGGATGTTGCCTGTAATCCATGGCTTCTGGTTGGGGTATGTATGTGCAGTCACTGTGTCCACAACGTCATCGATGCACTTATTGGTGAAGCCAGTGGCTGATGTGGTGTACTCCTCAATACCATTGGAAGAATCCCGGAACAGATATGTTCCCTGTCTACGTGATCAAAACTCAGGTGACCTGTCTAGTCTAGTGGAGGCCTTTGTTCCTGGTCTGGCCAAACAGCCTGCATGTCCTGGTATCTCTGGGCTCCTGGTCACTGCCTACCTACCCCGAGTGTCTTTGCAACAGACACTCGCAAAGCTTAATTTATCTTCTTTCCAAAAGAGTCATCTTGTTCTCTTTTTTAATCTCCCCTCCCCTCACATGCACCCCTCCCTCCCTCCCTCCCTCCCTCACTCGCTCACTCGCTCACCCGCTCACCCGCTCACTCACTCACTCACTCACTCACTCACTCCCCTCACTCCTCCTTCCCTCCACATGCACCCCTCCCTCCCTTGCCTTTTAGTGGAATAGGTCAGTCAGTGTGAGGGGTGGTTAGCACTACTGTGAATCAATCTTGGAAAAATAGAAGATTTTGGGCAGTTTGGGTCTTGTTAGCATTTGTTTGCTGGCTTGTTGGAGAGGCAGACTTTGTTCATTCTCTCTCTGTGTGCCTCCTGGGTTAGAGAGAAGTACAGAGAGGCTGAGGGACAGGGTAGGAGACCCTGGGAACCCCAACACTGGTCCACCAGCGGAGGGGAGATCGGGCAAGAGGTGTAGCCTACAACAACTCGGCTATTGAGCAAACTGGCATCTACATTCAAGACTTAAATATTTTTTCGTCAAATATTCTGTGGTTGGCCTCAGGTCATTAGGTAAATTGAAACATTACGTTTACCTTTTCGAATTCCATCAGAAGTCATCTTATTTATTGATTCACAGGGATTTAAAAAAAAAAAGTAAACATATGTCAATTGGCAAGTCAATATGTAAATTGTTTGCACCCTTCCGGGCAAACTGACACAGTCTGTATCTTATCAGAGGGCTGTAGAGAAGCAACAGGTTTCCTTCTCCACGTTCAGCAACAAACCCTTGACTGTCCCCAGGGCCCAGTGTGGTTTCTGTGCGGGGTAGAAAAGATGTCACTATTGTGCTCATTATGTTCCAGACTGTGGGGTCCATTCCAACGCTGAATTGGGCCCATGGAGATTTCACCAAGTCACAGAGGTCAGCGACCCTCCACGACACACTGTTCACACACACACACATTGCTCACACACACTATTCACACACACACACTGCTCACACACACTGTTCACACACACACACACTGCTCACACACACTATTCACACACACATCTCGCATCCTCTCACCCCTGTCCTCAGATTCTGGGTGAGCTATAAATTACGGTAAGTGCCTAGAGTTGATGACTGTATTGTAAGAGCAGTGCACACGTGTGAATACTGAGGTGGTGTGTGTGTGTGTGTGTGTGTGTGTGTGTGTGTGTGTGTGTGTGTGTGTGTGTGTGTGTGTGTGTGTGTGCATGTGTGCGTGTGTGTGTGTGTGCATGTGTTTGTGTGTGTGCATGTGTGTGCGTGATAATTTCATGTTGACATTGGAAAAACACATCACCACACAAACTCTTAAAGTAAGAGGAGAAAACGTGGGTTGACCCGGGCCTTGTCGTGGATGTGCTAGTGGGTTAGTATGGATAGGATTACGACTGGCATTCATGACAACCCAGGGGACAGCAGGTTAGATCTGGGCTCCGCTAGCTCATCCTTTAGGTCAGGGGCGGGCAACTACAGTCCTCCAGGTCCTGATTGGTGTCACACTTGTTCTCCATCCTTAGCAAACACAGCTGATTAATCAAATTGCATTCTAAACTGAAGATCATGATTAGGTGATTATTGGAGTCAGGTGTGTTAGCTGGGGCTGGGGCAAAACTGACACCAATCAGGCCCTCGAGGACTGGAATTACCCACCCCTGCTTTAGGTAAACAGCTCTGGTGGAGCTGTGTTGGCAGGCCTAGTGGTGGTGGGTTAGGTTGTTGTGTACAGTCTGGGTTGCCAGGCCTAGTGGTGGTGGTGGGTTAGGTTGCCGTGTCCAGTATGGGTTGCCAGGCCTAGTGGTGGTGGTGGTGGGTTAGGTTGTCTTGTCCAGTCTGGGTTGCCAGGCCTAGTGGTGGGTTAGGTTGCCGTGTACGGTCTGGGTTACCAGGCCTAGTGGTGGTGGTGGGTTAGGTTGCCGTGTACAGTCTGGGTTGCCAGGCCTAGTTGTGGCAGTGGGTTAGGTTGCCATGTCCAGTCTGGGTTGCCATGCCTAGTGGTGGTGGTGGGTTAGGTTGCCAAGTCCAGTCTGTGTTGCCAGGCCTAGTGGTGGTGGGTTAGGTTGCCAAGTCCAGTCTGGGTTACCAGGCCTAGTGGTGGTGGGTTAGGTTGCCAAGTCCAGTCTGGCTTACCAGGCCTAGTGGTGGTGGGTTAGGTTGCCAAGTCCAGTCTGGGTTGCCAAGATGGAAGTGTATCTATGTCCACAGTGGTGGAAGGGAGGGAGGCTGATCCCTCGCGGTAGAGTTGCTTTGACAGGAGGCCAGTATTAAGGGCCTTCTTTTACTGTCTAAGTAGCATAGTGTGGCCACAGCAAAAAGGGGTCTGACGACATTACTTGACTGGCCAGAATGGTATCTTAGCAGGCTGTAAAACGTCAGGCAAACAGGGGGACTCAGAATGAATACACGGACTCCTAGCTAGCCGAAGGGTTTCTCGACCAGCTTCTGTAACGTGGCAGCGTTGACATGGGCTTTTGCCGCGTTGAAGTGACAGCTCGGCCTGTAAAGTGATCCATGCCAAACAGTCTTTTTGTGTCCTTTAAGGAAATGCTGAGCTGATTTAGATGGACCTGATACTGTATATTAGCTTTGTATTCTAAATGGACTAGCGTGTTGTGTGTGTTTACCAGGAACTGTCATGCATAAGACCTAGACAACGGCATATCAGAGCTGTATGTGTCTTGAGAATCGGTTTTCTTCCATTTATTTCCCTTGGTTTGTGAATATCACTTTTCTGCATTTAGAATGTCTTTCTGTTGGTTAGTGTACATTTATGAATATGACTTCTGTGCATATTTTTTATAGTTAAGAATCTACAATACTCAATTTATTCCCCTCAGTTTCTGTGAAACTGTAAATGTCGTTTGAGATTTATTATTAATATCTGTTGTGTGTTTGACAAATCCATGTCACTAACTGTGAATAATGTTGTACATTATTTTTATCAGCCTTCCTAGAACATTGAACTGGAATATCTGTCTTACTTGGTCAAGCAGACAGAAGCAGCAAGAAAGCTATGTATCCACATACACACAGACAGCTCAACAAAGTGTTTATCCACATACAGTATACATAGACAGCTCAACAAAGTGTTTATCCACATACAGTATACATAGACAGCTCAACAAAGTGTTTATCCACATACAATACACATAGACAGCTCTCAGACAGACACATTTCAATTGGTCAAATACAAATAGGGTTGCAACCCTGTTTACCAAAACGACCAAGTTTTTGTGAAAACCTCTCTAGAGAATCCCTGACTATTCCCTTCTGATTCCGATACTCTTCCAACTGGGATTTCTGGACAACCTAGGAATTTTGGGTAATTTACCGGAATTCTGCAGTCCTACAGACAAATAAATATCAGATCTGATCCAATGTTGGATTAGAGCGTTTTCAGGAGACAATAAGGTCATGTCTCTCACGGAGTCAGAGGTGTGGACTCATGCTGAACTGGGCCGTACTCATGTGGGAACAAGTGTGAGTGGAAATGCTGAATCACATTCCATCTGGACCCCTGTGGCACCTTTCTTTCTTTCTTTCTCTCTCTTTCTCTTCCATCTCTCCCTATAATTCTGACATTATCTTTCTCTCTCTCTCTACTTCTCTCTCCCTCCTTCTCTCTCCTTCTATCTTGGGCCTGTTTGCCCACCTGCCTGGCTGTCAGTTCCCTCTGAAAGGTCCAACTCCTGCCCTCTGCCCCCTCACCGGCCTCCACACTCCCCTTCTTAGACAAGGGCATCCCGGCGCTTCCTCAAATATTGGGGCAGTGTCTTAGGGAGGCTACTACGCTGCCTGTTGCGTTTGACAGTAGCTAGCCAAGAGCTTTGTCCCTATTTTCCAGAAAGGGTACATCGCCCCTCCAAGCCAGGGTAAACAAAGTGTGTGTGTCCATGTGTGTGTGTACACCCTTTGTGTGTGTGTGTGTGTGTGTGTGTGTGTGTGTGTGTGTGTGTGTGTGTGTGTGTGTGTGTGTGTGTGTGTGTGTGTGTGTGTGTGTGTGTGTGTGTGTGTGTGTGTGTGTGTGTGTGTGTGTGTGTGTGTGTGTGTGTGTGTGTGTGTGTGTGTGTGTGTGTGTGTGTGTGTGTGTGTGTGTGTGTGTGTGTGTGTGTGTGTGTGTGTGTGTGCGTGTGTGTGTGTGCGTGTGTGTGTGTGTATCCCTCATATCACTGATGTGGTTCTTAGAAATGTTTGCTCTGACAATACAGAGCAACTGTAGTCCCTGCCTCTCCCCTCTCCAGCCTCATGTCACAGACACTGGCCGGTGGAGAGCTGAGAGGAGGCCCTTTATCTCAGAGACGTGGGTCTTCCTTTAAGAAGAGGAAGGTAAATAATGCCAGGGCTTTAGTAGGTGTATAATGTGGTCTCGGTGCATGGACTGACTGGGACTGTGTAAACAGACCCGTCCTCTGACCAGAGTGATGCAGCACGTTCCTACACACTGACCAAAGAGATCTGACTGCGGAGAGATTTAAAGATCTGAAACACACACATTCTGGGCTTTCATCTGAAACACATACAATAAAAGAGAGTGAGTTTTGTCTTTCTGTCGGTTCTGTTGATTAAGGAGAAGCTGTGTGACTGGCACAGTGGGATTTTCTATCTACGACTGAAAGAGGGGTTTTGATGATTAATTCATACTCAAATAGACTAACATCACATTTTTAAGAAATTCAAACGTAATGCATTTTTTTTGCATTAGTCTGGTAGATTCAGCAATACAAGGACATTTTTATATCCTTCCCAAAATTGTTCTGTAGTGGTCTCACTAAAGTGAAATTAGTTTGGGCCAAACTACCGGGCACACATTCGGGCTAGTCCTAGACTAAAATATATTTTCAAATGAGGTCCTCCATTGAAAGTGCTTCTTAGTCCAGGACTAGTCTTTATGTGACCAGGAAACAAGCCCTTAAAGTGTTACTAGCTTCCATGCCAACAGATGGGATGAGACTCCATCATAGACCTGCAGCACTTTAGCTGTGTTTACACAGGCAGGCCAATTCTGATATTCTTTCCACTTATAGGTCTTTGGACCAGTCTTTTTTTGACCAACTCTTATTCAGAGCTAATCTGAATGGTCAAAAGACCAATTGATGAAGAAAAAAAAGATCAGATTAAGACTGCCTGTGTAAACGCAGCCTTTGTCACCTGGTGATTCCACATGCTGAACACTGGGCCTGGGGGCCATTGACCTGGGTGGTTAAATGCCCATAGCCTCTGAGCATTGTTAGTGGAGAATTGTTGCTGTGTTTGTCAGGGATGTGTATTTTCAGGACTATCTTATCATGTTGATGCTGTGGAAAGACTGTCGGGAAGTACAATAAACTGATCAATCAATCAATCAATTGGCGCCTTGCAATTAAATCTCGGTCTCCCTTTCAAGCATGCTGGCAAGTATGCACGCACACACACACCAACTCAAACATATGGACACATTCATCATGTCCTGACTGTCTCCAGATTAGCAGTCATCCTTTGAGAACGTTTCCACTGGTTTCATCACTCTGCACACCCTGACCTCCATCACAGTGTCAAGGTGGAGACAGAGGGAGAGTTCAATAGCTTTACCTGAAGGCCTCATTTCCCCTCTCGAAACTCCTATTCCCCTCCCCCTGATCTCTCAACACACACCTCTGCTCGCCCTAGTGTGCTCCACGTCCGTCAAGATACCCCCCCCCCCCCCCACACACACACACACCTGACAGGCACACCATTCTGCTGAGGTCTTCAGGGACCAATTAAGAGAGTGTTTAACTGCCTGAGTCCATCCCACCCCTACCGACCCCTACCAACCCCCCTGACACACAATCTTTGTGCTGAATGAGAACACACAGGAGTGTCAGAGCGAGACCCCAAGCATTTCCACCCTCCACGAGCACACACACACACACACACACAGATAGAGGTGAGGGGTGAGTTGGGGGCATAGGTGAATACAGTCCAGATTGGGGAGGGTCAGGACAGCTGTAGACTGGGGCTGACAGCAGCATCTCTGATACTCTGCAGACTACAGCCCATGACGGTGGCGCTATATAGACTATGGTAAGACATTATTACAGGGTACATACACGTACACATAAACACACACAGAGCGATTTGTAAAAGCATTTAACAAAGACTATATGCATACAGAATAATTGATTACACACAAGTCTACTTCCCAGCCAGGAAGACAATGGCTTAGTAGGCCCATAGCAGATGTAGGCCACGCTCATGTTAGTGGACAGAGAGACTTTCTTACACAGTAAAGGCTCACTGCTGAGTTTGTTTATCTCAACATTCATTGTCAATTGTGTACCAAATACAATGTAAATATCTTATCAATCAGCCATGTAGTTTGATAAACGTTATTTCCCTAGGACTACCTGAAGGAAACGAGAAACAGTCAGCCAGTACGAAGCTACTGTTTCGGGTGGGTAAATTCTGTCGTAATGCTGTAGATGACGCTTTGTATTTATTGAGATTTAGATTTACACTACCATTCAAAAGTTTGCGGTCACTTAGAAATATCCTTGTTTTTGAAAGAAAAGCAATTTTTTGTCCATTAAAATTACATTAAATTGATCAGAAATGTGTGCTGATTAAAGACATAATAAATCTGGCCTTCTTTAGGCTAGTTGAGTATCTAGTTTGATAAACAGACGCCTCACAAGTCTTCACCTGGCAGCTTCATTAAATAGTACCGGCAAAACACCAATCTCTCATAATGTACTTGTCCTCTTGCTCAGTTGTGCCCCGGGGCCTCCCACTCTTTCTATTCTGGTTAGAGCCAGTTTGCTCTGTTCTGTGAAGGTGGTAGTACACAGCGTTGTACGAGATCTTCAGTTTCTTGGCAATTTCAAGCATGAAATAGCCTTCATTTCTCAGAACAAGAATAGACTGACGAGTTTCAGAAGAAAGGTCTTTGTTTCTAGTCATTTTGAGCCTGTTATCGAACCCACAAATGCTGATACTTCAGATACTCAACTAGTCTAAAGGCCAGTTTTATTACTTCTTTAATCAGAACAACAGTTTTCAGCTGTGCTAACATAATTGCATAAGGGTTTTCTAGTGACCAATTAGCCTTTTAAAAGGATAAACTTGGATTAGCTAACACAACGTGCCATTGGAACACAGGAGTGTTGCTGATAATGGGCCTCTGTACCCCTATCTAGATATTCCATAAAAAAAATCTTCCGTTCCCAGCTACAATAGTCATTTACAACATTAACAATGTCTACACTGTATTTCTGATCAATTTGATGTTATTTTAATGGACAAACAAAATAGCTTTTCTTTCAAAAACAAGGACGTTTCTATGTGACCCCAAACTTTTGAACGGTGGTGTACTTGTGAGTGGTGTACTTGTGAGTACCTCTTTAACAAATGTCTGATTACCATTAACCACTTGTTTCTTACTTCTGAACTGTTTATCTGGATCGTTCCATCACTGTGTGCTATAGCTTCCGGTTCCCTGTTGGTCAGTGTATCAGGACATCAAAGCTCCCAGCTCAGTGGGTGAAGACATAGGAGGATAAGACTACTGAGGCCAGACAACAAAACTAAGTCCAACCTGAAAGAGCAGAGAGGGCCCAGTAATATGGGATCATTCCTGCTGTAATACCGCCCTACCCCCTACCTCCCCCTACCGCCCCCCACAGCCGGGCCGGTGGTCATTCTCTGACCACGTCTCCATGCCGACCCTGCTCTAACACCACCCCTCCTCTCCTCCCCCCATCACCACAGAGTGTTTGGAGCCCTTTGCCCTATTTCATCCTCCCATATTCTAATCTGCTGGATTAGGCCCAGGGCTGCTTTGTCTCTGGACGTGTCCAAACATGGTGGGGTGGTCAGAGTTCACGCTGGCCACTGACCTTAGTCCCTGGTGGCCCCACGGTGGTCCCCTGGTTGAGAGGGCATCAGGGCATAGCGAGGCGATAGCAGGGACCAGGTGCCTCATAGCGGGGCCTCTCTGTAATCAGTTCAGAGGCTGGTTTGGGCCCAGCTGGCTTTGTCCAGTTGCCCTCTCAAAGACCTGGCGCTGAATGGGAAGGCAGGGAGTGGTCATCGATAGCTCCTCCTCGCCCGTCCACTCTGTTCCGGTCCGCTCTGCAAAGGACGCTATCCACAGGTGCTAGTTGTTATAGCAACTATGGACAAAATGTACTTATCCATCAGCAAAATATAGTTCTATAACTAAAACATATCATTCTTATGACGGAAGGTAAATCAAAATGGGTTCATATTGGATGAACAGTTTGTACAGGACGTAAAGATACCCCCAACAAACACCAGCGGTCCATCACTGTCCTTATACAGAAGCTTTTTAGAGGTGTCCTAATTGAGTTTGCCCCCTGCTAAGTCAGGAGTCCCCAACTTCCTCCACTCTCCAGACATGTACTCCGTCTGTTGACACAGAACTCATGTAGGGCTGATAAACGCACAGGGCCAAGTCATTTGAACACAGCCGCTAATGTCTTGAGCCTCCCTTCAAAGAGCTAGCCTAAAGACGCTAACTCTATTAGAGATGCATGTTCCACAGCGCCTGGTAATTTCATCAAGTGTCCCGTGCTAATTTAAACATACTAATCACATTTCAGTCTAACGAATAGCAATCACTGAAGCTGACCAAGAGAGATACATTAGTCAGTGCGCAGGCAGCTAAATGGACAGCCTGTTTTGGCACACATTCAACTGGGAACGTTAGGATGAAACCTACTTTCCCTGTTGACCATAACATTCTGTGTTGGAGGTTATCTTTGTGGCTGATATTTGTGGAGCACTGTTTGAGTAATAGGATATTTGGTGCTGGATTTTAAGGTGAATTAGTTTTGCTTATTGTCTGTCTGGTCAGGAGTCCTTACTACAGAGCATTGTACTTTTTGTTGCTCTGTTATCTTGACTGTTGACTGCAGGTTAAAATAATCATCTTTTCAAATTGATCTGATGTCTCTCAGTCAATCAACAACCGTTCCCCCAAATACAGTATATCTGATGCCTTCCTGGAATGCAGACACAAACGTAGATTCCTGGTAACGCTCTTCATTACCCTAATGAGATGGCATCTTCCCCTCTAAATACCACCAGAAACCCATCCCAGTAAGTTTGACCCAAAATGGCTGACGTTGCACTGAACCTGAGAAGGAAGAGTCCTACTGTAGCTCAGTGTGTCTCCTCTAATGAAGCAGACTGCCCAGCATTTTGGCTCTACGGAGGATGTGCGAGGACCCAGAAGCCTGGTCTCTGGCACTTTACAGGCTAATAGGACCTGGCAATGGAGGCTCTTTACTTTTCTCTCCGCCCACACAACCAAGAGGAGCAATTAAATGCAATTGGAGCCTGGGACTGGGGGCCCCTGGAGGCCCGGAGCCGGGCCTTTAATCATCAGGTGACCTAGTTGCCTGATAAATGGCCATGGGGAGGGAAAGTGGTCGCCGGTCATTAATCTACAGTCAGAACAGGACAACTGCACACGGCCTTCTTGGCATTAATTGCCCACTTATTTTAGCACGAGATGGAGATGAATGTTATTCAGCTGATTCATAATCTGTCTCTCTGAGGTTCTGATGTAGAGAAATACACATAGAGGGAGGAGGAGAGAGAGATGAAAGGGGGTGAGAGGGGGATGAGGAGGAGTCTAGAGGGTGCCTCTAGAGATCCAAGGCTTTCCCCATCTCAAAGTTGTGAAAATATATGCCAGGTCACCGTGTAAGGAACGGAATCCAGTAGAAGGCTTTTGATGGTGTCTGTGACTGTACATTTGAAACTCTTCCCTTTTCAGGTTTTCCTCATAGCCTATTGTTTATGTGGTAATACATATTGTGTTGGGAAGATTGCATAGTGTGTATCTGATGATTACTTAATGATTGGTATGTATTATGTATGTCCGTCTATTTATTCATGTATAATGTCTAACTGACCTGCACTTCTCTCTTTCTCCCCATGTCTCTGTCTGTGTAATGGGCAGTCCAATCAAGGTTAAGAATTTCTGAGGTGAGGCGTACTCAGTCTTCCAGTCGGCTGGCTGGCTGATGGATGGGTGGGTGAAGGCAGCAAGGCACAGACCTGATAACAGCCATATCTCGACAGCGGCTTCCTCCCAATGTTTGAGCGAAGTCAAACACTGTCTGTCGGCAGGGACAGATGGATGGATTGGAGAGTGATTGATGAGGGGACTGAGGGGGAAAGGTGAAACCCGTCCTTGTCACACTCATCATTAAAGCCTCTTCCATCCTCTCCTACACTACCCTTCTATCCCCTCTACCCCTGTACTCCTCTATCGCTCTACACCCTCTATCCCCTCTCCCCCTTTTACCCCCTCTTACCTCTATACCCCCTCTACCACCTCTATCCTCTATCCCCTCTACTGCAACTTACTCTTCTCACCCTCTACCCCTCTCTCCCTCTACCTATCTTCTACCCTCTACCCTCTCCCCTTCTACCCCCTCTATCCACTCCCCCTCTATCTCATCTATCCTCTACCCCTTTCCGCCTCTCCCTCTTTACCCCCTCTATCCTCTACTTCCTCTATTCTCTCCCCCTCTATCCTAAACCACTTTACCTCTCTCACCCTCTAACCCTCTACCTGTCTACCCGTCTACCCCCTCTCTCTCCCTCTACCCCCTCTATCTTCTTCCCCTCTATCCCCTCTCCCCCTCTATCCCCTCTCCCCCTCTATCCCCTCTATCCCCTCTCCCCCTCTATCCCCTCTCCCCTCTATCCCCTCTATCCCCCCTCTATCCCCTCTCCCCCTCTATCCACTCTCCCCCTCTATCCCCTCTCCCCCTCTATCCCCTCTCCCCCTCTATCCCCTCTATCCCCTCTCCCCTCTATCCCCTCTCCCCTCTATCCCCTCTCCCCCTCTCTATCCCCTCTCCCCCTCTCTATCCCCTCTCCCCCTCTATCCTCTCTATCCCCTCTCTATCCCCTCTATCCCCTTTATCCCCTCTCTCCCCCTCTCTCCCCTCTCTATCCCCTCTATCCCCTCTATCCCCTCTCTATCCTCTCTCTCCCCTCTCTATCCCCTCTATCCCCTCTCTATCCCCTCTATCCCCTCTATATCCCCTCTATCCCCTCTCCCCCCTATCTCCTCTCCCCCTCTATCCCTTCTTCTCTCTATCCCCTCTATCCCTTCTATCCCCTCTCTCCCCTCTCCCCCTCTCCCCCTCTCTCCCCTCTCCCCCTCTCTCCCCTCTCCCCCTCTCCCCCTCTCTCCCCTCTCCCCCTCTCTCCCCTCTCCCCCTCTCCCCCTCTATCCCCTCTCCCCCTCTATCCCCTCTCCCCCTCTCTACCCTCTACCCCCTCTCTCCCCTCTATCCCCTCTCCCCCTCATCCGCCTCCCTGTATCCCCTCTCCCCCTCATCCCCTCTCCCCCTCTATCCCCCCTCTATCTCCTCTCCCCCTCTCTCCCCTCTCTCCCCTCTATCCCCTCTCCCCCTCTATCCCCTCTCCCCTCTATCCCCTCTCCCCCTCTATCCCCTCTCCCCTCTATCCCCTCTCCCCCTCTCCCCTCTATCCCCTCTCCCCCTCTCCCCTCTATCCCCTCTATCCCCTCTATCCCCTCTCCTCTCTATCCCCTCTCCCCTCTATCCCCTCTCCCCCTCTCCCCTCTCTCCCCTCTCTCCCCTCTGCCCCTCTATCCCCTCTATCCCCTCTCCCCCCTATCTCCTCTCCCCCTCTATCCCCTCTCCCCCTCTATCCCTTCTTCTCTCTATCCCCTCTATCCCTTCTCCCCTCTATCCCCTCTATCCCTTCTCTCCCCTCTATCCCCTCTCCCCCTCTCTACCCTCTATCCCCTATATCCCCTCTCCCACTCTATCCCCTATATCCCCTCTCCCCCCTCTATCCCCTCTCCCCCTCTCTACCCTCTCTCCCCTCTATCCCCTCTCCCCCTCTATCCCCTCTATCCCCTCTCCCCCTCTATCCCCCCTCTATCCCCCCTCTATCTCCTCTCCCCCTCTCTCCCCCCTCTCTCCCCTCTCCCCTCTATCCCCTCTCCCCCTATCCCCCCTATCCCCTCTCCCCCTATCCCCCCTATCCCCTCTATCCCCTCTCCCCCCTCTATCCCCTCTCCCCCCTCTATCCCCTCTATCCCTCTCCCCTCTATCCCCTCTCCCCCTCTATCCCTCTCCCCTCTATCCCCTCTATCTCCTCTCCCCCTCTCTCCCCCTCTCTCCCCTCTCCCCCTCTATCCCCCTCTATCCCTTCTCTCCCCTCTCCCCCTCTATCCCATCTATCCCCTCTATCCCCTCTATCCCCTCTCCCCTTTATCCCCTCTCCCCCTCTCCCCTCTATCCCCTCTCCCCTCTATCCCCTCTATCTCCTCTCCCCTCTCCCCCTCTATCCCTTCTCCCCTCTATCCCCTCTCCCCCTCTATCCCCTCTATCCCCTCTCCCCCGCTCCCCCCTCTATCCCCTCTCCCCCCTCTATCCCCTCTCCCCCTCTCCCCCCTCTATCCCCTCTCCCCCCTCTATCCCCTCTCCCCCTCTATCCCCTCTCCCCCTCTATCCCCTCTATCCCCTCTCCCCCTCTATCCCCTATCCCCTCTCCCCCTCTATCCCCTCTATCCCCTCTATCCCCTCTCCCCCTCTATCCCCTCTCTATCCCCTCTCCCCCTCTATCCCCTCTATCCCCTCTCTATCCTCTCTATCCCCTCTCTATCCCTTCTCCCCTCTATCCTCTCTTCCTCTTTATCCCTTTCACACATAATTCCAGTCTGGATGCAGCTGCTGTGGAGTGTGATTTTACTAGCTGAGCTCTAGAGAGCAGCTGGTGTGTGACCTGTCGTGTCCCCATCGGTCAGCACTCAGCCGTCCAGGCCCTAGTTAGCCTCTGCTGAATACAACCTGATTCCTCTACTCTCCACAGGAGCACCAGGTCAGGGTCAGGCCCCAGTGTCAACAACCCAGGAGCGGACTCCACACCAGCTCGTGCACCCCTGCTCCCTTTCCAGCGGTTCGCACCCTGCTGTGAGGAGGGCCATAGTAGCTGGTTAGCTACCACTGACAAAAGGCCCTCGGGGGCGAGTGGTCAAGACGAGGGGGACCTCGGGGGGCTAGAGTGAGTGAAAAGCGAGGGGATCGGGGTACACCGGTGGCTCGGGCTAATGAAGGTTGCCGGCCTGGCGGCCGCTAGTCTCACATTACCATACCTCCAAAATCACGTTGTTGTCAAGCCTCGAAGGTCTGGAAAATGTTGTATTGGAGAAACAGTCTGTATGGTCCGCTAGCTCCCATTTGGTCCACTGGATGTTACATTTCAAGAACCCTCTTTCACATGGCCGTTAGTGCTACGTATTATGTTCGTCACTGTTTTCAGACTGGGAAGGACATATTTTGCAGAGAATTGTTCCGTATGCTAGTTTGCAATATTGCAGAAAATTTACAAAAACCTATAGGAAAAACGTAATTCTATTTTGTCAGAAGGTTATGCCCTATACACAAAATCGACATACAGTACCAGTCAAAAGTTTGGACACAACCAGGGTTTTTCTTTATTTTTACTATTTTCTACATTGTGGAATAATAGTGAAGTCATCAAAACTATGAAATAACACACATGGAATCATGTAGTAACCAAAAAAGTGTTAAACAGTTTAAAATATATTTTAGATCTTAGATTCTTCAAAGTATCCTCCCTTTCTGTCTTAAATACTTCTTGTCAATATGGGGGCGCTGTTTCCACTTTGGAAAAAATCGTGCCCAAATTAAACTGCCTCGTACTCTATTCTAGATCGTATAATATGCATATTATTATTAATATTGGATAGAAAACACTCTCAAGTTTCTAAAACTGTTTGAATTATATCTGTGAGTAAAACAGAACTCATTTTGCAGCAAACTTCCATATAGGAAGTGAAAAATCTGAAAACGATGCTCTGTTCCAGGGCCTGCCTATTGAATTGCCTTATATTTATGGATATGCATGCACTGCATACGCCTTCCACTAGATGTCAACATGCAGTGGAAGGTGGAATGGGGTGTCTAGCTTGATCTGAGGTCGAACATGAGCTCTTGGAATGACGTGTCCAGAATTTACTTTCTCTACCTAGGCGCGGGAAGCACCTCCATATTGTCTTATGATAAGCGTTCGGTATGCACGGCTAATATCTCCGGCTTTGTTTTTATTTGATACATATTAGAAAAACATCATAAAGTAGGTTTTTTTCACCCGAGTTTCATCAGTTTATTCAACGTTTAATGGTACTTTGGAGTTTTCCGTTCTCTGCGTCGAGAGAAATTGGGAACGTCATCAACATTGGCTAGCCTTGTGGAGCGAATTCGACAGGAGAGAAGGACATTCTAAAACCAAACAACGATTTATTCTGGACCTAGGACTCCTTGTACAAGATTCTGATGGAAGCTCAGCAAAAGTAAGAACAATTTATGATGTTATTTTGTATTTCTGTGGAAAATGTTTAGTCCTATTATCTGCCCTTTTTGCGGGCGCTGTCTCGCTATAACGTAAGCTGTTTGTTATGGTAAAGTTATTTTTTTAAATCTAACACGGCGGTTGCATTAAGAACTAGTGTTATCTTTCATTTGCTGTCCAACATGTATTTTTTTGTAAAGTTTATGATGAGTTCTTTGGTCAGATTAGGTGAGTGTCCAAAATAGCTCCGGACAATTTGGTGAATCGATGCTACATATTCACAATGTATAACCATGGTTTGCAGCTCTAAAATATGCACATTTTCGAACAAAACATAAGTGTATTGTATAACCTGATGTTATAAGACTGTCATCTGATGAAGTTGGTCAAGGTTAGTGATTAATTTTATATCTTTTGCTGGTTTTTGCGATCGCTACCTTTTGCTGCTAATAAATGCATTTGTGTGTTTGGCTATTGTGGTAAGCTAATATAATGCTATATTGTGTTTTCGCTGTAAAACACTTAAAAAATCAGAAATATTGGCTGGATTCACAAGATGTTTATCTTTCAATTGCTGCACACCATGTATTTTTCATAAATGTTTTATGAGGAGTATTTAGATATTTCACGTTGCTCTCTGTAATTATTCTGGCTGCTTTGGTGATATTTTTGATGGTAGCTGCAATGTAAAACTATGATTTATACCTCAAATATGCACATTTTCGAACAAAACATACATTTATTGTATAACATGTTATAAGACTGTCATCTGATGAAGTTGTTTCTTGGTTAGTGACTAATTATATCTCTATTTGGTCGGTTTTGTGACAGCTACCTATGCGGTAGAAAAATTGTGAATATATGCGGTTGAGTCTTTTGCTATTGTGGTTAGCTAATAGAAATACATATTGTGTTTTCGCTGTAAAACATTTAAAAAATCGGAAATGATGGCTGGATTCACAAGATGTTTATCTTTCATTTGCTGTATTGGACTTGTGATTTCATGAAAATTATATTATATCCCTGTCGCGCTAGGCTATGCTAGTCAGCTTTTTTGATGAGGATGCTCCCGGATCCGAGATGGGTAGCAATGAAAGGTTAATGACAGCTTTGCACATTCTCTCTACCAGCTTCATGAGATTGGAAATAAAAGGTGTGCCTTGTTAAAGTTAATTTGTGAAATTTCTTACCTTCTTAATGCATTTGAGCCAATCAGTTCTGTTAGGTAGGGGTGGTATACAGAAGATGGCCCTATTTGGTTAAAGACCAAGTCCATATTATGGCAAGAACAGCTAAATTAAGCAAAGAGAAATGACAGTCCATCATTACTTTAAGACATAAAGGTCAGTCAATGTGGAACATTTAAAAAATGTTTAAAGTTTCTTCAAGTGCAGTCGCAAAAACCATCAAGCTCTATGATGAAACTGGCTCTCATAAGGACCGCCACAGGAAAAGAAGACCTGCTGCAGAGGATAAGTTCATTAAAGTTACCAGCCTCAGAAATTGCAGCCCAAAAAAATGCTTCACAGAGTTCAAGTAATAGACACATCTCAACATCAACCGTTCAGAGGAGACTGCGTGAATTAGGCCTTCATGGTCGAATTGCTGCAAAGAAACCACTACTAAAGGACACCAATAATAATAAGAGACTTGCTTGGGCCAAGAAACACGAGCAATGGATATTAGAGATTTTTGGATCCAACTACCGTGTCTTTGTGAGACGCAGAGTAGGTGAACGAATGATCTCTGCATGTGTGGTTCCCACCGTCAAGCATGGAGGAGGTGGTGTGATGGTGTGGAGGTGCTTTTCTGGTGACACTGTCTGTGAGTTGTTTAGAATTCAAGGCACACTTAACCAGCATGGCTACCACAGCATTCTGCAGCGATATGCCATACCATCTGGTTTGCGTTTAGTGGTAGTATCATTAGTTTTTCAACAGGACAATGACCCAACACACCTCCAGGCTGTGTAAAGGCTATTTGACCAAGAAGGAGAGCGATGGAGTGCTGCGTCAGATAACCTGGCCTCCACAATCACCCGACCTCAACCCAATTGAGATGGTTTGGGATGAGTTGGACCGCAGAGTGAAGGAAAAGCAACCAACAAATGCTCAGCACATGTGGGAACTCCATCAAGACTGTTGAAAAAGCGTTCCTCGTGAAGCTGGTTGAGAGAATGCCAAGAGAGTGAAAAGCTGTCAGCAATGAAAAGGGTGGCTACTTTGAAGAATCTAAAATCTAAAATATATTTGGATTTGTTAAAGACTTTTTTGGTTACTACATGATTCCATATGTGTTATTTCATAGTTTTGATGTCTTCTTGTTCTACAATGTAAAAAATAGTAAACATAAAGAAAAACCCTTGAATGTGTAGGTGTGTCCAAACCTTTGACTGGTACTATACATCAACATATTTGGATGGGTTTGAAGCTGCGATTTCCCGGTCATCCTCACGCACTGTTGCAACTACGACACTTATCAAGTCAGCGCTATTGGAGTTCCGCCAAAGTAAGGCATTTGATTGGTTTGACGTGTTGCGAGCCGTCACTGATTTACACCGTGTTATCACCTCTATATAGCTATTTTTCTGCCATGAAATTCCCCAGGCTTCCTGTTTTAGGGAAACCTGGTCCTTGACGAGGCTAGGCTAGGCGGACAAAATAACGCAGGGCCCAACAATGGTTGAGCACACAGGCACATAATAATGTTTTTGCAGGGGCCTTTCTGGGGGCCAATCCAGCACTCTCAGGGCCCATCTGGACTGAATAAGCTGTCCTGAGATGCTATTGAGAACATCAGTTTTCATTTAATGTGTCTTTAGAAGGCCCTCTCTGTGTTCGTACAGAGTAGTGCCATACAGATGGCTGTTGGAATCTGCATGAATAACAAATGCTTCAGATTGGAGATCGTTGGATTGGAGTTATGTATCCTCTGGTCATGGTTGTTTCAGGGAGTCTCTGTCTTGAGGAGTGTGGTAACTGGCATCTATCGAAATACTACATACAGGGCCTTCAGAAAGTATTCATACCCCTTAACTTATTCCATATTTTGTTGTGTTACAGCCCGATTTCAAAATAGATTAAATATTAACAAAAGTGTCACCCAGCTACACACAAATAATGACAAAGTGAAAACATATGTTTATATATTTTTTCAAATGTATTGACAATTAAATGCAAAAATATCTAATTTACACAAGTATTCACACCCCTGAGTAAATACAGAAACACCTGATGGCAGTGATTGCAGCTGTGAGTCTCTCTGGGTAAGTCTCTAAGAGCTTTGCATACCTGGATTTTACAATATTTTCACATTTATTCTTTTTTAAATTCTTTAAGCTCTGTCGAGTTGGTTAATGATCATTGTTAGACAGACTATTTCAAGTCTTGCCATAGATGTTCAAGCCAGTTTAAGTCAAAAATGTAACTAGGCCACTCAGGAACATTCAATGTCTTCTTGGTAAGCAACTCCAGTGCATTTTTGTCCTTGTGTTTTAGGTTATTGTCTTGCTGAAATGTGAATTTATCTCCCAGTGTCTGTTGGAAAGCAGACTGAACCAGGTTTTCCTCTAGAATTTAGCTCTATTCTGTTTCTTTTTATTCAGCAAACAGAAAAAACTCCCTAGTCCATACCCATAACATGATGCAGCCACCACGTTGCTTGGAAATATGAAGAGTGGTACTCAGTGATGTGTTGTTGGATTTGCCCCAAACATAACACTTTGAATTCAGGATAAAGTTAATTTATTTTCCAAATGTTTTGCAGTTTTATTTTAGTGTCTTATTGCAAACAGGATTTATGTTTTGGAATATTTATTTTTATTCTCTACAGGCTTCCTTCTTTTCACTCTGTCGTTTATTGTGGAGTAACTACAATTGTCACGCCCTGATTTTAGAGAGCCTTTTTATTTCTCTATGTGGTGAGGTCAGGGTGTGATTTGGGTGGGCATTCTAGGTTGTCTATTTCTTTGTTGGCCGGGTGTTGTTCCCAATCAGAGGCAGCTGTCTATCGTTGTCTCTGATTGGGGATCATACTTAGGCAGCCCTTTTTCCCACCTTCAGTTGTAGGATCTAGTCTTTGTATAGTTGCTGTTTAGCGCTACAGAGCTTTACGTTTGTTTGTATATATATATATATTTTTTTTTTTCGGTGTCATTTTAAATAAAAGTCAAATGTACGCTTACCACGTTGCACCTTGGTCTCATTCTAACGACGGACGTAACAACTATGTTGTTAATCCATTCACAGTTTCCTTCCTTTCCGGCAAAGAAGTTAGGAAGGACACCTGCATTTTTGTAGTGACTGGGTATATTGACACACCATCTAAAGTCAAATTAATAATTTCACCATAATCAAAGGGATATTCAATGTCTGTATTTTTATTTTTACCCATCTACCAATAGGTGCCCTTCTTTGTGAGGTGTTGGAAAACCTTCCTGGTCTTTGTGTTTGAATCTGTGTTTGAAATTCACTGCTCGACTGAGGGACCTTACTGATAATTGTATGTGTCGGGTGCAGAGATGAGGTAGTCATTCAACTATCATGTTAAACACTATTATTGCACACAGAGTGAGTCCATGCAACTATATATGTGACTTGTTGAGCATTTTTACTCCTGAACTTATTTAGGCTTGCCATAACAAAGGGGTTGAATTCTTATTGACTCAAGACATTTCACCATTTCATTTTTTATGAATTTGTAAAAATGTCTGAAAACATAGTTCCACTTTGACATTATGGGGTATTGTGTCTGTAGGTCAGTGACACAAAATCTACATTTAAATCAATTTAAAATTCAGGTTCTAACCCAATTTCTTGGTGAAAATTTCAAGGGGTGTGAATACTTTGAAGGCACTGTACATTTATACCACAAACCACATATATCAATAACAGAAACATTTACCAGTAGTCAGTATAACACCAACTAGACTCTTTGGAGTATACATAAAGAAATGAACTACACAACACTGCAAATTATGATTTTGAAAGGTCAGGAAATGTATTTTCACCAGCAGTTATTAACGCAATAGAGTACCACAGTATGAGTCATAATACCCATAAAACCTAGCGGTCAAACAGAGAAATGGTTGTAATCGTTTTTCCCAGAGGGGATTTTTAGCAACACTTCATATAAGGGCTGTGTTTCGTGTTGGCAGTGGTAACGACCCGTCACATTGATGAGAAGTGGGCAGTGGTGGGAAAAGTACCCAGGTAATGCAGTTGAGTAAAAGTAAAGAAGCATTCAAAGAAAATGACTCAAGTAAAAGTGAAAGTCACTCAGTAAATACTACTTGAGTAAAAGTCTGAAACTAATTGGTTTTTAATATACTTAAGTATCAAAAGTAAATGTTATTGATAATATATACTTACCTATCAAAAGTGAAAGTATAAATCATTTCAAATTCCTTATGTTAAGCAAACCAGGCAGCACCATTTTTTTATTTATTTTTATTTAAGGACAGCCAGGGAAACACTCCAACACTCAGACAGAATTTACATACAAAGCATTTGTTTTTAGTGAGTCCGTGTAACGGCTCTCTTTCGGTGAGTGAGTTGACCAAGGCGCAGCGGGTGATGAATACATAATGTTTTAATGACAAGACGGAAAAACACGAAACGAAATACACTTGAATGAATAACAAAATAACAAAACGAACTAGACAGACCTAAACTATGAACTTACATGAAACGAGGAACACATAAACAGGAACGACCGAACGAACGAGACGAGACCGTACCGTGTGGTACAATGAACACAGACACAGCGACAATCACCCACAAACAAACAGTGAGAACAACCTACCTTAATATGACTCTCAATTAGAGGAAAACGCAAAACACCTGCCTCTAATTAAGAGCCATACCAGGCAACCCAAAACCAACATAGAAACAGAAAACATAGACTGCCCACCCAAAACTCACGCCCTGACCACACACATACAAAACAACAGAAAACAGGTCAGGAACGTGACAGAACCCCCCCCTCAAGGTGCGAACGCCGGGCGCACCAGCACAAAGTCCAGGGGAGGGTCTGGGTGGGCATCTGACCACGGTGGTGGCTCAGGCTCCGGACGCTGTCCCCACACCACCATAGTCACTCCCCGCTTCTGTATCCCCCTCCCAATGACCACCCTCCAACTAAACCCACCTAAATGTAGGGCCAGCACCGGGATAAGGGGCAGCACCGGGCTGAGGGAGTCTGGCAGGTCCTGGCTGAGGGACTCTGGCAGGTCCTGGCTGAGGGACTCTGGCAGGTCCTGGCTGAGGGACTCTGGCAGGTCCTGGCTGAGGGACTCTGGCAGGTCCTGGCTGAGGGACTCTGGCAGGTCCTGGCTGAGGGACTCTGGCAGGTCCGGGCTGAGGGACTCTGGCAGCTCCGGGCTGAGGGACTCTGGCAGCTCCGGGCTGAGGGACTCTGGCAGCTCCGGGCTGAGGGACTCTGGCAGCTCCGGGCTGAGGGACTCTGGCAGCTCCGGGCTGAGTGGCAGCTCCTGACTGTAGGGCAGCCCATGACTGTAGGGCAGCCCATGACTGTAGGGCAGCTCATGACTGTAGGGCAGCTCATGACTGTAGGGCAGCTCATGACTGGCTGGCGGCTCCTGACTGGCTGGCGGCTCTGACAGCTCCTGACTGGCTGGCGGCTCTGGCAGCTCCTGACTGGCTGGCGGCTCTGGCAGCTCCTGACTGGCTGGCGGCTCTGGCGGCTCCTGACTGACGGGCGGCTCTGGCGGCTCCTGACTGACGGGCGGCTCTAATGGCTCCTGACTGACGGGCGGCTCTAATGGCTCGTGGCAGACAGATGGCTCAGACGGCGCTGGGCAGACAGATGGCTCAGACGGCGCTGGGCAGACAGATGGCTCAGACGGCGCTGGGCAGACAGATGGCTCAGACGGCGCTGGGCAGACGGCCGACTCTGCCCTGCTGAGGCGCACAGTAGGCCTGGTGCGTGGTGCCGGAACTGGGGGTACCGGGATGACGGCACGCACTTCAAGGCTAGTGCGGGGAGCAGGGACAGGGCACACTGACCTCTCGAAGCGCACTATAGGCCTGGTGCGTGGTACCGGAACTGGAGGTACCGGGCTGAGGGCATGCACCTCAGGGCGAGTGCGGGGAGAAGGAACAGTGCGTACAGGGCTCTGGAGACGCACAGATGGCTTAGTGCGTGGTGCCGGAACTGGAGGCACTGGGCTGGAGACACGCACCATAGGGAGAGTGCGTGGAGGAGGAACAGGGCTCTTAAAACACACTGGAAGCCTGGTGCGTGGTGTAGGCACTGGTGGTACTGGGCTGGGGCGAGGAGGTAGCGCCGGAAATACCGGACCGTGTAGGCGTACTGGCTCCCTTGAGCACTGAGCCTGCCCAACCTTACCTGGTTGCATGCTCCCCGTAGCCCGTCCAGTGCGGGGAGGTGGAATAACCCGCACTGGGCTGTGTTGGCGAACCGGGGACACCATGCGTAAGGCTGGTGCCATGTAAGGAGACGTACTGGTGACCAGATATGTAGGGCCGGCCTCATGACAACCTTACCTGGTTGCATGCTCCCCGTAGCCCGTCCAGTGCGGGGAGGTGGAATAACCCGCACTGGGCTGTGTTGGCGAACCGGGGACACCATGCGTAAGGCTGGTGCCATGTAAGGAGACGTACTGGTGACCAGATATGTAGGGCCGGCCTCATGACATTTGGCTCAATGTCCAATCTAGCCCTACCAGTGCGGGGAGGTGGAATAACCCGCACTGGGCTATGCACCCGTACAGGAGACACCGTGCGCTCTACTGCGTAACATGGTGTCTGCCCGTACTCCCGCTCTCCACGGTTAGCCTGGGAAGTGGGCGCAGGTCTCCTACCTGCCCTCGGCCCACTACCTCTTAGCCCCCCCCCCCCCCCCCCCCAATACATTTTTGGGTGGTACTCACGGGCTTTTCGGGCTTCCGTGCTAGACGCTCCCCTCATAACTCCGGTTCCCTTCTCCGGTTGCCTGTGCTCTTCTCAGTGCCTCCAGCTGTTCCCATGGGAGGCGATCCCTTCCAGCCAGGATCTCCTCCCATGTGTAGCAACCCTTTCCGTCCAAAACATCCTCCCATGTCCAAACAGTGAGAACAACCTACCTTAATATGACTCTCAATTAGAGGAAAACGCAAAACACCTGCCTCTAATTAAGAGCCATACCAGGCAACCCAAAACCAACATAGAAACAGAAAACATAGACTGCCCACCCAAAACTCACGCCCTGACCATCACACACATACAAAACAACAGAAAACAGGTCAGGAACGTGACAGTCCGCCACATCAGAGGCAGTAGATGAGCAGGGATGTTCTCTTGATAAGTGAGTGAAATAGACCATTTTCCTGTCCTGCTAAACATTCAAAATGTAACGAGTACTTTTAGGTGTCAGGGAAAACATATGGAGTAAAATGTACATTATTTTCTTAATGAATGTAGTGAAGTAAAATTAAAAGGTGTCAAAAATATAAATAGTAAAGTACAGACACAAAAAAAAACGACTTAAGTAGTACTTGAAAGTAATTTTACTTAAGAACTCAGGTTTACCCTGACGTGCCATTTTTATAACTGTGTCAATCTCTCTCGGACAAGGTGACTTTTATCAATATATTCGCCTGTATTAACCCCCAAAACTTTTCGAATGAACTGCAAAAATCACTGAAGCTGGAGACTCATATCTCCCTCACTAACTTTAAGCACCAGCTGTCAGAGTAGCTCACAGATCACTGCACCTGTACATAGCCCATCTGTAAATAGTCCATCCAACTACCTCATCCCCATACTGTTATTTATTTTATTTATCTTGCTCCTTTGCACCCCAGTATCTCTTGCACACTCATCTTCTGCACATCTATCACTCCAGTGTTTAATTGCTAGATTGTAATTATTTCGCCACTATGGACTATTTATTGCCTTACCTCCCCTTATCCTACCTTCTTTTCACACACTGTATATAAACTTTTCTGTTGTATTATGTTTGTTTATTCCATGTGTAACTGTGTTGTTGTATGTGTCGAACTGCTTTGCTTTATCTTGGCCAGGTCGCAGTTGTAAATGAGAACTGGTTCTCAACTAGCCTACCTGGTTAAATAAAGGTGAAATAAATAAATAAATTAACATTCTAATTAGCTGCTAATGTGGCTATCATAAAGAACGACTTAATGCCATGATGATCTGGACGAGACTGCCGAATCGAGGCAAAAGTAAGAATCTCTGGATTAACGATCTAATGTTAGCTAAATGTAGTAGTAAATAAATTGGCTACATTTCTTGAAATGTATCTGTTAGCAAAAGTGCCAGATAGAGATGTAGTGCAGGAGCATGCAGAGATTTATTTTCTTGCATGATGTCTACTTTGATGCTAATTAGCATTTTTCGAATCTGAGAGTAAATAGATTTACATGGTGATCAAAACATTACGCCAGGGTAAACCTACAAAAAACACAGGCCTTATTTGAAGGATTCCTAAAATCCCCTATGGGAAAAAGGAATGGTGAAACACTTTGAACAATTTTCCTGTTTGACTGCTGAGTTCTACGGGTATTATGATGCCTCCACTGTGGGGCTCTATTTCACTATCACAAATCAGAAATTGTATTTTTTGCAACAAAAAACCCCACATGTTTTTGACTTATCCAGGAAACCTAGTGAATTCTAGTCTTGTGATGTTTCTATTGTGGACGCACTGACCGCAAGTTATTTTGGGTAGGAGAACATCTCCTAAAAGAAATTCATTGTAAGTTCACAGTCCCTAGAAAAGAACCACAGTCCCCTGTATAAAACCTCTCCTGGTGACTGGAGCAGAGTGACTCACGTCCTTGGTAGTGGGTGAATGAGCATCTAGTGTTTCTCACTCTGTTCCCAGTACTGGACTGGACTTGGCTGGGGTGAATGAATGGTCACTTAATGAATGAGAGAAAGAGAGGGAGCGAGAGAGCGTGGGAGCGGGGGAAGTGAGCACAGCAAACAGCAGTAGAGGAGATCCTCAGCAGGCCCCGGCCCCAGCAGCCCAGGGACAGGATGTGGGATTGTTCTGTGACTAGGGCCTATGTGTGTTCCATGGCCCAGCATGCCATGCTGCATGGGAGAGGTCAAGCAGGAAGTGGCCGGGCATGGGCTGTGACCGCTGGGTAATGAGCGCCAGACTCTGGGGGGATTCCTGGCCTACTGGCTGGCATGCTAACAGCACGCAGCTGCCCCAGCCAACCCCTCACTCTCTGTGCGTAGTGTCCATGGTTCAACCCCCTCCCCAACACCTCCCCTGCTCATTTATAGTTTACGTCCAACCAGTCCAAACAGTACGCCCAAGTATGTTAACCAGTAGGAACTTGATGAAACAGAAGGACAGCCACAGGCCTCATTGTATTGTCCACATTCCAGCTGGATCTATCATAGCCTTTAGCTGTGACCCCTGGAGAATGACCTCCCGTCACGTCCCCAACCTATACAAACACTGAACTCACTGAAAGACTTTGAGACTTAACACTATTAGCAGGTCAGATCATAGGTTGAAAGTATATGTTGTATTGATAGACTTTGGTCAGATGATTGTTGTGATCACTGATTGAGTGGAGGGGTTGGAACCATCTGTCTCTGTCTGTCTCTGTATCTAATGGCCTGCAGCTCCTTCTACCTCCCTGTCTGTTGGCCTGCAGCTCTGCGCCTTCTAATCTGTCAGTGACAAACTACTGGGGGAGCAGAGCAAAGGCACACAGGCTTGAGTGTGTGTGTGTGTGTGTGTGCGCTGCACGGTGTGTGTGTGTGTGCAGAACAGTGTGTGCAGCACTGTGTGTGTATTTCTGTATCAGTCTCTGCCTGTATCAGGCAGATTGCTCTCTTCCCATGCCTCCTGCCTTTGCAGGTGCTCTGCTTCTTAAGACATTGTGTGTGTGCGTGTCTGTGTGTGTGCTTCCCTGACAGGGTGCAGGCGAGTCGATGTCAGACAGAAGGCTAATAAAGGCTAATTCATGGGGCCGGTCTTTAAAGAGCCCCCCACCATACAGCCACCAGCCAGGTTCCCAGGATACCTCTAGCCAGGTTCCCAGGATACCTCCAGCCAGGTTCCCAGGATGCCTCAAGCCAGGTTCCCAGGATGCCTCAACCCAGCCCAAGCCAACCCCCAGCCCCAGCCAACCCCACTCCAGACACAACCCAACATACAGAGGGGAAGGAAAGAGACATAGCCCAAACGGCCAAACAGAGACAGTCAGAGACAGTCAGACACAGAGACAGTCAGACACAGACACAGTCAGACACAGAGACAGTTCGACACAGAGACTGAGAAACAGACAAACTGAGAGACAGTCAGACCCAGACTGAGAAACAGACAGACTGAGAGACAGACAGACAGGGAGAGACAGAACATATGTGATAAATGTCTCATAACTGTGTCTTGAGCCCGACTGGTAATGAGGAAAGGTAAAGGCACAGACAGGAGAGGCTGAGGTGAGACCTGTACCCCCTGTTGCCGGTGTGATCCATAGTCGGGAGAGTTGCCACTCGACCAGACTCCAACACTGAATTCCCCTTTTCAATGGTAAATGCTGTTAATGTTCAACATAAGTATCTTATACTAAACAAAAATACAAACACACAGTGTTGGTCCCATGTTTCATGAGCTGAAATAAAATATCCCAGAAATGTTCCATATGCAAAAAAAACAAAGTTTTTCTCTCAAATATTGAGCACAATTTTTTTTACATCCCTGTTATTGAGCATTTCTCCATTGTCAAGATAATCAGGTGGATGGATTATTCCCCCTTGTGCTGGGGACAATAAAAGGCCACTCTAAAATATGCAGTTTTGTCACAACACAATGCCACAGATGTCTCAAGTTTTGAGGGAGCATGCAATTGGCATGATGACTGCAGGAATGTCCACCAGAGCTGTTGCCAAATAATTTAATGTTTATTTCTCTACCATAAGCCGCCTCCAACGTAATTTTAGAGAATTTGACAGTACGTCCAACCGGCCTCATGACTGCAGGCCACGTGTATGTTGTCGTTTGTGTGAGCGGTTTACTGATGTCAGCGTTGTGAACAGAGTGCCCCATGGTGGGTTGTGCCACTCAGGGCTCCCGAGTGGCGCAGCGGTCTAAGGCACTGTATCTCAGTGCTAGAGGCGTCACTACAGACCTTGGTTCAACATCACAACGGGCCGTAATTGGGAGTCCCATAGGGCGGTACACAATTGGCCCAGCGTTGGCCGGGGTAGGCCGTCATTGTAACTAAGAATTAGTTCTTAACTGACTTGCCTAGTTAAATAAATAAATAAAAATGGTGTGGGTATGGGCAGGCATAAACTATGGACAACAAAAACAATTACATTTTATCAATGACAATTTGAATGCACAAAGATACCGTGACGAGATAATGAGGCCGATTGTCGTGCCATTCAGCCACCGTCATCACCTCGTGTTTCAGCATGATCATTTTTTTATTTAACCTTTAGTTAACTAGGTAAGTCATTTAAGAACAAATTCTTATTTACAATGACGGCCTAGGAACAGTGGGTTAACTGCCTTGTTCAGGGGCTGAATGATAGATTTTTACCTTGTCAGCTCAGCAATTCGATCCACCAACCTTTCGGTTACTGGCCCAACGCTCTAACCACTAGGCTACCTGTCACACTTGTACAGCACCATGTCGCAAGGATCTGTATACAATTCCTGGAAGATGAAAAAGTGTCAGTTCTTCCATGGCCTGCATACACACCAGACATGTCACCCATTGAGCAAGTTTGGGATGCTCTGGATCAACGTGTACGACAGTGTGTTCTAGTTTCTACCAATATCCAGCAACTTCGCACAGCCATTGAAGAGGAGTGGGACAACATTCCACAGGCCACAATCAACAGCCTGATCAACTCTATGTGAAGGAGAGGTGTCACGCTGCATGAGGCAAAAGGTGATCCAGACACTGACTGGTTTTCTGATCCATTTCCCTACCTTTTTTTAAGGTATCTGTGACCAACAAATGGTATCTGAATTTCCAGTATTGTGAAATCCATAGATTAGGGCCAAATGAATTGATTTCAATTGACTGGTTTCCTTATATGAACCGTAACTCAGTAAAATGTTTTGAAAGTGTTGCATTTTGCGTTCATATTTTTTTCCAGTAAATGTAGGGTCCCCCTTCCAGCCCTGGCGAAGAGATCGTTCAGTAAATGTAGGGTCTTCCAGCCCTGGAGAAGAGACCATTCAGTAAATGTAGGGTCTTCCAGCCCTGGAGAAGAGATAATTCAGTAAATGTAGGGTCTTCCAGCCCTGGAGAGGAGATCATTCAGTATATGTAGGGTCTTCCAGCCCTGGAGAGGAGATCATTCAGTATATGTAGGGTCTTCCAGCCCTGGAGAGGAGATCATTCAGTAAATGTAGGGTCTTCCAGCCCTGGAGAAGAGACCATTCAGTAAATGTAGGGTCTTCCAGCCCTGGAGAGGAGATCATTCAGTAAATGTAGGGTCTTTCAGCCCTGGAGAAGAGATCATTCAGTAAATGTAGGGTCTTCCAGCCCTGGAGAGGAGATCATTCAGTATATGTAGGGTCTTCCAGCCCTGGAGAGGAGATCATTCAGTAAATGTAGGGTCTTCCAGCCCTGGAGAGGAGATCATTCAGTAAATGTAGGGTCTTTCAGCCCTGGAGAAGAGATCATTCAGTAAATGTAGGGTCTTCCAGCCCTGGAGGAGAGACCATTCAGTATATGTAGGGTCTTCCAGCCCTGGAGGAGAGACCATTCAACACCACATGTTCCCTTACTACAATGTTTTCTCACTCTGTAAAGTTTCTGTAAATCTTATAGCTGTGTGGCAGCAGTGAAGAAGTTTCCCCCCAATTCCCAAGGCTGTCTGTGTGCCCACTGTCAGGTGCACACTGTGTGTGTGTGTGTGTGTGTGTGTGTGTGTGTGTGTGTGTGTGTGTGTGTGTGTGTGTGTGCAGGTGCATGCTGTGTGTGTGTCTGTGTGCATGCTCTGTGTCTGTGTGCACCAGTGGAGGCTTCTCAGGGGAGGACCGTCCTCCTCAGTGAAATTTCATAAAAATAAAAATAGTGAAACATTAAAAAAGTGATCCTTTTTAGATAAAACTATACTAAACATATACACGTCACCAAATAATTGATTAAAATACACTGTTTTGCAATGAAGGTCTACAGTAGCCTCAACAGCACTCTGTAGGGTAGCACCATGGTGTAGCCGGAGGACAGCTAGCTTCCGTCCTCCTCTGGCTACATTGACTTCAATATAAAACCTAGGAGGCTCGTAGACCTCACCCCCTTTCATAGACATACATGGTAATTATGACTACTTCCGGGGGATGTCCTCCAACCAATCAAAGCTTTTGCAGTATGAACTGACATGTTGTCCATCCAATCATAGAATTAGGATCAGAGAATGAACCTAATGAGTTGTATTGGGATTGTGCCAAATAGCCTTATGGGGGTTCTATGTGTTGAGAGGCTTGGTGACATTGTTGGATAGAGATGATGAGTGAACAGTGATAGTTGAGCGTTTTTTGGATATTATTGAATTCAAACTAGTTTTTTCAAATTACAGGAGACGAACGAGGTATATTCTAAAATGTTTTCTTGGTTTTAGAACTTTCTTTTTGTGTCCAGTTAGTGCAATTATTTAAATCTTCCTTGCTAAGTTCAGTAGCTAGCTAGCTACCAGCACGAGTGTGCAGTTTTCTCCACCAGAATGGTAGAATGGCCAACGCTGCTGAAAATGTTGTGGAGTTTTTGTTGAAGAACCCCTTTCATTGTCTGGGGTACAAGGAAAAGGTGCAAATTAAAAAGTGAGGGTCGACCTCTGCCTGAGATCAGTTTTATGAAGAATGATGAAAAGGTGAGGGTGTTCAATACCACCTGGTCTCAAAAGTATAGCTGGTTAGCAAGGAGCCTTTCATCGAGCCGCCTGTATTGTTGGCCTTGCCTGCTTTTTGGAAAGTCTGAGCCTTGGTCGAAAGGTGAGTACAGTGACCTGAAGAACATCGATCGTTCAGCTAAACGGCAAAACAAAAGCAGGGCATGCAAAAATGTGTTTTAGACGATACGACGAGAGGGCAAGTTTCATTAACAAGGGCAACTACAAGGAAAGGGAGGATACCTAGTCAGCTGTATAACTAATAACTTACAACTTTCCTCCGGTATTTATTTAGCAAAGATGATAACACATAATCACTCTGGACAGACACAAGCAAAAAAACTCATGATATAAATGTTGTAGCAGCCTAGGCTACACCTAAACATTAGAAATCTGACATGCTGTATCGGATGAAAATGAGATGATTTTTCAGTCTGATCAACTGTTAAATATTGCCCCACTGCTCTGGGACCTAAGGTGCCACCAGTCTGACCGCTCTGGGACCTATGGTGCCACCAGTCTGACTGCTCTGGGACCTAAGGTGCCACCGGTCTGACCGCTCTGGGACCTAAGGTGCCACCAGTCTGACCGCTCTGGGACCTATGGTGCCACCAGTCTGACCGCTCTGGGACCTAAGGTGCCACCAGTCTGACCGCTCTGGGACCTATGGTGCCACCAGTCTGACCGCTCTGGGACCTAAGGTGCCACCAGTCTGACCGCTCTGGGACCTAAGGTGCCACCAGTCTGACCGCTCTGGGACCTAAGGTGCCACCAGTCTGACCGCTCTGGGACCTATGGTGCCACCAGTCTGACCGCTCTGGGACCTAAGGGGCCACCAGTCTGCTAGCAGTTGTCAGTTATCGTCAGGTATGTGGATGATCAGGGCTTTATTCGGGAATGTTTCTTGGGATACTTTAATGTGTCAAGTGGGTGAGATGCGCAGTCTGTGTTTGACTTTATGAATTTTGAGATGTCTGAGTTTAAGTTCATAGAGAAACTCGTTGTCCAAACTTACGATGTCGCAGCTGTAATGGAATGTATCTGCTATTTGTATTTACAGCTAAGTCCCCTCATGTTCCCTGATTAAGAGGTGATGACCACTCCACTACCATTGTCAACTCTCTCCTGACATGAACTGAAGCGAAGTCTCATGTGCCCGCTCATCCACCGGCACATTGAATGTTTTCCCTCCAAGCACTGTGAGTACCCCTATACATTTCTCTCATTACTGTATGTAGAGTCAATCACATACACAATCACCTTATTAGACATCAATGATGCTTGGACTGACTCCTTCTTAGCTCGTTTGTCTAACTGTGTAGTGTGTTATCTTGTAGGTTTTTGTCTTCCCAGTCAAATCCTGCACTGCCACTGAACACCTCAACTCATGACACATATCCTCATTCAATCACTGCTGTGATTACTTTCCAACACGGTGTAAGTAGCCCTCTCATTACCATTCCCCATAATATTGTACTATAAATGACTTTATTAAATGCTTTAGGTTAAAATAATCAGTCTTTAACGATTTTTTAAACACACTTTGTCGTCTCTGTCCGTTCCGCGCCTATACTGTGTGTCTCCCATCCTACTACATTTTTCAAGTCACCAGCCTCCGCTGGTGTGCAGGTGCACGCTGTGTGTGTATGTGTGCACACTGTGTGTGTATTTTTTTGGTGCAAGCACACATGCTTGTGAATGTGCAAAAATGTGTGTGTGCACGAGAATGTTTTTTGGAGGTTTGGGCTGAGCCGTGCACTGCGGGTGGGTGACATTCTCCTCCATTCCCCATCTGTGCCCTGTGACTCCTGCTGAAGGGTCTGATGAGCAGCGCTTGTGGTTTACGACTGAGTTATACTGTAGGTCTTCCTCTCCCCAGGCAATGGAACATAAAGCATAGTCCACCCTCTCCCACCCCCCTATTAAAGAAACATAGTGTTCTCTTAACAAGTGCATATTTCAAAGTTCAGGTGATGTAAGAAACTACATGGTGGGAGATAGCAGACAGCCAGCTATGTCACACACAAATAATATAATATATAAGGTAATATATTGAATGTTTTTGTTGTCATGGCAAAGTTTTTACCCCCTTTCTCCCATCAACTGACAGATTATTTCACTTATAATTCACTGTATCACAATTCCAGTGGGTCAGAAGTTTACATACACTAAGTTGACTAAGTTGACTGCTGGATGATACACTCAAATATTCTTTCCTACAGTTCGACCCGGCTCCTCGACGCGGAAAACCTCGTGTGACTAGATGCACCCCTGACTACTTTCTGTAAATTTGAAGCCATCCTTGTTCAAGTACTGCACATCTAGATTTGAATATACTGCACAAGAGGGGTTTAATAAATGCATTCTTCAGAAGATAATGTTATAGGAAACCTACAAAATAATAGCAAGAACCCCCTCTGCTGTTTAGAAAATGCTGTCATAATGCTGTGCTGATAACCATTTACAATACATGTTTAAACGGCTTGGAAAATTCCAGGAAGTTTTCACCTGATGGAAGGGTATTCCAGGTGGAATATGCCATGAAGGCAGTAGAAAACAGCAGCACAGCAATTGGGATCCGATGCAAGGATGGGGTTGTGTTCGGTGTTGAGAAATTGGTTCTCTCCAAACTTTATCAGCATCACCCTAGCATCACCTCATCAATTCTTGTCAGCATTATCCCATCAACTCTAGTCAGCACCACCCCATGAACTCTAGTCAGCATCACCTCATCAACTCTAGTCAGCACCACCCCATCAACTCTAGTCAGCATCACCCCATCAACTCTAGTCAGCATCACCCCATCAACTCTAGTCAGCATCACCCCATCAACTCTAGTCAGCATCACCCCATCAACTCTAGTCAGCACCACCCCATCAACTCTAGTCAGCATCACCCCATCAACTCTAGTCAGCACCACCCCATCAACTCTAGTCAGCACCACCTCATCAACTCTAGTCAGCATCATCCTATCAACTCTAGTCAGCATCACCCCATCAACTCTAGTCAGCATCAACTCATCAACTCCAGTTAGCATCACCCCATCAACTCTAGTCAGCATCACCCCATCAACTCTAGTCAGAGATGGTGGGGTGACAATTATAATCTTGGTTATGCAAGCTGTCAGGATTTGGCCAGGATTGTTTTGGTCACTAGATGCCCCCATTGCACCTTTTTTGAACCTTTTGTTTTTCCCTTGGTCTAATTATTATTTGCACCTGTGCCTTATTTCTTTGTAGGTATTTAAACCCTTAGTGTTCCTCAGTTCTTTGCTCTGTGTTTGTATGTTAGCACCCAGCCCCAGCCATGCTGTGAACATGTATTTCTCCAGTTGGATTTTCCTGAGGTACTCTGGTTTTGTTCTTGTTTGTTTTTGATTATTCTTTTGAGGTTTGTTTTTTCCCTGCTGTTCTTACCACTTTCTGGATTTTCTTTGGAACTTGGTGGATATTCATTTTTTCTCTTGGCGTTACTTTTTGACGTTGTGGATTGATATTTTTTGCCTGAAGATTTTTTCCTTTATTAAACCACCATCTCTAGTACTGCTGTGTCTGCCTCATCTTCTGGGTTCTGCCGACTATCAGTGACTGTTTCTCACACCGGGTCCTGACAGAAACACAGAGCCATTAAAATGAACCCAGAGGCAGCCAATACATAGGATTTTTTTCCCATGCTGTCCCACCACGAGGGGACTGTCCAACGCCACGAAGCTGCTCTTATTCAGCAAGAGGCCTTAATGGCTAGACATTCTCAACTTCTGTCGGAGATGCTGACTTCCAGAAAGCAGATTTCTGATCGTCTTTCCCCGGCAACCGCTTCTGCACCAGTACATCAGATTCAAGTGCATGTGGCAGTTAACCCTCTGGCTGAACCTCGTCTGCCACCTCCCCAACGGTTCTCAGGTGATCCCAGTGTTTGTAAGGGGTTTTTCACCCAATGTTCTCTCTCCTTCGAGCTGCAACCCTCGTCGTTTCCCACCGACCGGTCCAAGATAGCATATATCATCACCCTGCTGTCGGAAAAAGCCCTAGCCTGGGCTACTGCTGTGTGGGATGCCCAAAGTCCCTGCTGTGCCAGCTCCTCTACCTTTGCTGGAGAATTCAAGCGAGTGTTTCAAGGTCCTACCAGCGGCCCTGACTCAGCCAAACAGCTCCTGACTCTCCGCCAAGGTCGGCGCAGCGTGACGGACTATGCCATCCAGTTCCGCACGGTGGCAGCAGCGAGTGGCTGGAACGACGAGGCGCTCACAGTGTGCTTTTTGAAGGGTCTTTCCGACACCATCCAAGATGAACTGGCCACTCGGGAACCACCGGACAACCTCGAGTCCCTGATCAAGCTGGCCTCGCGCATAGACCAGCGTCTGAGAGAGAGAGAACTCAACCGTAGACCTTTCACCCTAGCTCCTATCGGTCCCAGCTCCAAGTCTCCACCTTTATCCTCACTGGCTCCACCGGAACCCATGCAGGTTGGACGCATCTCCCAGGCTGAGAGAGACCGCCGGATGAGGGAGCGATGCTGTCTATATTGCGGCAAACCGGGCCATTTCCGCTCCACGTGTCCCGGGCTCCAGGGAAACGCACTCTCCCGTGCAGGCCTGGGAGGACGGTAACGGGAAACATAACCTCCTCCCATCCATCCAACTCCCGCCTGCTCATTCCAGTCACCCTTTCCTGGGACAACCACAAGCTTCCTCTTCAAGCCTTGGTAGACTCTGGAGCCGCAGGTAACTTCATGGATGGTGTCTGGGCGAAGGAGAATGGCGTTCCCTCTGAACCCCTAAGTGACCCCATAAGGGTTACTACGTTGGATGGAAGCCCTTTGGGATCTGGACTTGTCACTCGTGTCACTACCCCCTTGCGACTTTCAGTTTCCCAACACCAGGAAGTGATGAACTTTCATCTGATCTCGTGTTCCGAGTTCCCTCTCGTCCTTGGATACCCCTGGCTTCACAGCCATAACCCTCACATCGACTGGTCTGTGGGCACTATCAAGCAGTGGGGTCCTACGTGTCAAGCCACTTGTATCTTTCCGAGTTCCCCGAGTTCCCCTCCCGAGTCTCTAGAATCCATCGACCTGTCCCGAGTTCCCGAGTGTTACCATGACCTCAAACCGGTATTTAGCAAACAGAGGGCCACCAGACTACCACCCCATAGACCTTACGATTGCCCCATCGACCTGTTTCCGGGCACCTGCCCCCCCAGAGGTCGGATCTTTTCCCTATCTCCTCCCGAACGAGCTGCTATGGATACCTACATCAAGGAAGCTCTGGCAGCAGGCCTCATGCGTCCATCCACCACGCCGGCGGGGGCAGGGTTTTTCTTTGTGGCCAAAAAAGACGGTGGATTACGTCCTTGCATCGACTACCGGGGACTCAATGCCATAACCGTCCGTAACCGCTACCCTCTACCCCTTATGGCCACAGCCTTTGAGCTGCTCCAGGAAGCAGTTGTCTTCACTAAGCTTGACCTGCGGAACGCATACCATCTTGTGCGGATCAGACCCGGTGACGAGTGGAAGACCGCTTTCAACACGCCTACTGGTCACTACGAATACTTGGTGATGCCCTTCGGCCTGACCAACGCCCCGGCTGTGTTCCAAGCGCTCATAAACGATGTGCTTAGGGATATGCTTAACATCTTTGTGTTTGTTTACTTGGATGACATCCTCATCTTTTCGAGCTCCCTTCAAGAACACACTAAGCATGTCAGACAAGTACTCAAACGCCTCCTAGACAGCCATTTGTACGTTAAGCCGGAAAAATGTGAATTCCATTCCTCCCGAGTACAATTCCTGGGATTTGTAGTGGAACCCGGTCGAGTCCAGATGGACCCCAGGAAGGTAGTGGCGGTAGCGGATTGGACCACCCCCAAGTCCGTTAAGGAAGTTCAGTGTTTCCTGGGCTTCACTAACTTTTACCGCAAGTTCATCAAGAACTTCAGCTTGGTGGCAGCCCCTCTCTCAGCTTTAACCAAGGGTGGCAAAGCAAGGTTTCTGTGGGGTAAAGAAGCTGAGACGGCCTTCCAAGGACTCAAGCAGCGCATCCTCTCTGCTCCCTTCCTGACACTACCGACGGCGGAAGAACCTTTTGTGGTGGAGGTAGACACATCAGAGGTTGGTGTTGGAGCTGTCCTGTCTCAGATGGGTGAAGACAAGAGGCTTCACCCTTGCGCCTTCTTCTCTCACCGGCTTACCCCGGCCGAGAGGAATTACGATGTGGGGGATCGTGAACTCCTAGCGGTTAACCTGTCTAGGATCAGCGTGGCGCTAGCGGCACACCCCCCCCCCCCCCCACTGAAAAACCAGTGCCGCGAAATTCAAAAAAAATATTTTTTTAAAATATTTAACTTTCACACATTAAAGTCCAATACAGCTAATGAAAGACACAGATCTTGTGAATCCAGTCAACATTTCCGATTTTTAAAATGTTTTACAGGGAAGACACAATATGTAAAGATGTACATCTATTACCTAAAAACACATTAGCATAATCCACCATCTTTTATTTGTCCACCAACACCAGTAGCCATCACCAATTCGGCTAAACTAAGATATTTATAGCCCCTAACCAACAAAAAAACTCATTAGATGACAGTCTGATAACATATTTATGGTATGGGATAGGTTTTGTTAGAAAAAAGTGCATATTTCAGGTAGATGGCATAGTTTACAATTGCACCCACCATCACAAATGGACTAGAATAATTACAATGAGCAACGTGTTTACCTAACTACTAATCATCAAACATTTCGTAAAAATACACAGCATACACGAATCGAAAGACACAGATCCTGTGAATACAGACAATATTTCAGATTTTCTAAGTGTCTTACAGCGAAAACACAATAAATCGTTATATTAGCTTAGCACATAGCAATTAGCAGCCCAGCATTGATTCTAGCCAAAGTGAGCGATAAAAGTCAACATCGCCAAAAGATATTAATTTTTTCACTAACCTTCTCAGAATTCTTCCGATGACACTCCTGTAACATCACATTACAACATGCATATACAGTTTGATCGAAAATGTTTATATTACCCACCAAAATCATGGTTAGACAATGTGAAATGTAACTCAGCTGGTCAGAATTTGTCCTTGCGCCACTTAGACAGTGATCTACTCTTATACATAAATACTCATAAACGTGACTAAAAAATATAGGGTGGACAGGGATTGATAGACAATTTAATTCTTAATACAATTGCGTTATTACATTTTTTAATTTATCCTTACTTTTCAATACAGTTTGCGCCAAGCGAAGCTACGTCAAAAAACATGGCGTCCTAAGCCACTAAAATGTTTCGACAGAAACACGATTTATCATAATAAAAATGTCCTACCTTGAGCTGTTCTTCCATCAGTATCTTGGGCAAAGGATCCTTTCTTGGGAGAAATCGTCTTTTGGTGGAAAGCTGTCCTCTTGCCATGTGGAAATGTCAACTGCGTTCGGGATGAACTGAAAAGCGTGCCCAACTTTTCACATCGTTGCAAAAATAAATGTCCCAAAATCGCACTAAACGGATATAAATTGCTATAAAACGCTTTAAATTAACTACTTTATGATGTTTGTAACTCCTATAACGAGTGAAAAGATGACCGGAGAAATATAACAGGCTAAACGAACGCTTGGAACAGGAGAGGGTCGGTGTCTTCCACGCGCGTTAAGCAGCAAGAAAAGACTTGCTAGCTAAAGGTTTTTTTCATTTGTAGGGCCTGTGAACGCGCAATCGACCCCGTTGGAATCGTCATCACGTAAAGGCATCCAGGGGAAGACGTAAGAAGTGTCCGTATAGTCATAGCAACGACAGTGCCCTTTTAACTGACTTCAGAAAAGTGGCCAACATTTCTCAAATCTGACTCCATGTCAGGGAAATTGCTGTAGAATGGGCTCTGTTCCACTTAGAGACAAAATTTCAACTCCTATAGAAACTATAGACTGTTTTCTATCCAATAATAATAATAATATGCATATTGTACGATCAAGGATTTTGTGGGAAGCCGTTTAAAAAATTAGCCAAATTAGCATAAATAGTCTAAACAGCGCCCCCATCCCCAACAGGTTAAGATGGCATTGAAGGAATGGAGACACTGGCTCAGGGGGCTTCTCAACCGTTTCAAGTGCTTACGGACCACAAAAATCTGGAGTATATCCATCAGGCGAAGCGGTTGAACTCCAGACAAGCTCGATGGTCTCTTTTCTTCAATCGATTCCAGTTTATCCTCACCTATAGACCCGGGTCGAAGAATCTCAAAACGGACTCCTTGTCACGAGTCTACGCTCCTGCCATTCGAGAAGATACTGACATGCCTGTCCTTCCTGCCGCTAAGATCGTGGCTCCGATCTCGTGGCAAGTTGAGGATTCCGTGAAACGAGCTCAAGCCATCGAACCGGGTCCTGAAGGAGGTCCTGCCAATCGGTTGTTTGTTCCCAAGGCGGCGAGGTCCCAGGTCCTTCTGTGGGGGCACTCCTCTCGCCTCACCTGTCACCCGGGCGTAGGTCGTACCTTGGAGTTCATCCAGCGTAAGTTCTGGTGGCCCACCATAAAAGAAGACGTTGCCACTTTCGTCAAGGCCTGTCCTGTGTGCTGCCAGGGAAAATCTTCTCACCTCCGCCCTCAAGGACTCCTTCACCCTTTACCTATTCCCCACCGACCCTGGTCCCATATCTCGTTGGACTTTATTACTGGCCTTCCTCCGTCCCATGGTAATACTACTATCCTAGTCATCATCGACAGCTTTTCTAAGGTGGCCAGGTTCGTCCCCTTGACTAAATTACCTTCTGCCAAGGAAACGGCTGAGTTGGTGATTAACCATGTGTTCCGAGTCTTCGGCATTCCGCAAGATATGATTTCCGACAGAGGTCCCCAGTTCGCCTCAAGGTTTTGCGAAGGCCTTCTGCCAACTCATAGGGGCCACTGCCAGTCTTTTTTCAGGGTACCATCCGGAGTCCAACGGCCAAACCGAGAGGATGAATCAAGAGCTGGAAACCACCCTCAGATGTATGGTCTCCAACAACCCGTCCACATGGTTATCCTTCATTGTTTGGGCCGAGTACGCGCACAACACCTTGTGCTCCTCATCCACTGGTATGTCCCCGCACGAGTGTCAGTTTGGCTATACTCCGCTATTGTTCCTGGACCAGGAGGCAGAAGTCCGAGTGCCTTCAGCCTTGAGGTTCATCAGACGCTGTCGGCTTACGTGGAAGAAGGCCCGTCTTAATCTTCTGCGTTCCTCACAGCAGTACCAACGACAAGCCAACAGACGTCGCCGTCCCGGGCCTACCCTACGCCTCGGCCAGAGAGTATGGCTCTCGACTAAGAACTTACCGCTACGGGTGGAGTCTCGCAAGCTCTCCCAGAAATTCATCGGTCCCTTTAAGGTTGCCAGGAGAGTGAATCCCGTTACTTTTCGCCTGCACTTACCCAGATCCCTTAAGATTAATCCCACGTTTCACATTTCTTTATTAAAACCTGTTGTTTTTTCTCCCCTTATCCCGGCAGGCAGACCTCCCCCTCCGCCCCGTGTCATCGGAGGCCAGTCGGCTTATACCGTCCATCGGATACTGGATTCCCGCCGGGTGCAGCGGTCCTGGCAGTATCTGGTGGACTGGGAAGGCTACGGTCCCGAGGAGCGCTCCTGGGTTCCTGCCAAAGACATACTGGACCCTGACCTCATTCGTCAGTTCAGGGCCCTCCACCCTGAGAAGGCTGGTAGGAACGTCAGGAGCCGTTCCTAGGAGGGGGATTCTGTCAGGATTTGGCCAGGAATGTTTTGGTCACTAGATGCCCCCATTGCGACTTTTTTGAACCTTTTGTTTTTCTCTTGGTCTAATTATTATTTGCACTTGTGCCTTATTTCTTTGTAGGTATTTAAACCCTTGGTGTTCCTCAGTTCTTTGCTCTGTGTTTGTATGTTAGCACCCAGCCCCAGCCATGCTGTGAACATGTATTTCTCCAGTTGGATTTTCCTGAGGTACTCTGGTTTTGTTCTTGTTTGTTTTTGATTATTCTTTTGAGGTTAGTTTTTTCCCTGCTGTTCTTACCACTTTGTGGATTTTCTTTGGATCTTGGTGGATATTCATTTTTTCTCTTGGCGTTACTTTTTGACGTTGTGGATTGATATTTTTTGCCTGAAGATCTTTTCCTTTATTAAACCACCATCTCTAGTACTGCTGTGTCTGCCTCATCTTCTGGGTTCTGCCGACTATCAGTGACTGTTTCTCACACCGGGTCCTGACACAAGCCATACAGAATAAAAATTACTGAAACCTCTCCCACAGATAATTAAAAAAACGCTGAAAACCTTTGTATTTGTGTTCATCTTTCTTTTTACAGTCTACTGTTCTAGTCCAGTGCTGTGTTATAATGACGTTTTACATCTCCAATAGTTAAGTTAATAGTATCTTCAGCTACAATTAAAGAAATGTGTGTATGACTGGAATTGTGCAGAGACTTTTCCCTCTTTCTCCAGTTTTACTTCCAGCACATTCACCAATCGACTCTGGCTGTGTGGTAGATTTGGCATCACATCTTCAATAGTTAAAACTTTTCTTTACAGCATCGTTATTTTTGTTCCATTGTCCATCACCAGAGAAAAAGGTCTATAATGGTCACTATAGAAATATCCAGACATTCCAGACAAATATCCAAACATTATTTTTTTCAAACAAAACACAAGACAAACACTGGAAACTTTTGAATGTGATGCTTTTGATACTAATTCCTGATCAGTGTCTGCTGGGGAACTCTGTCTCTGTTGTGTAACTGAAGAGTCCAAACTCAGGACAAAAAACACCCGTCCACTCCACAGAGAATCCTTCTGATTATTCCTGTTGACCGAATGATTCACTTTTCCTCATGATTTGTCCAAACTTTTCTTGAGAAGCTTAGAGAAGACCTCCTGAGATTGCTTTGCTCTCCACATATTATAGCTCAGTCTAAAAGGGTTGAAGGAAGGAGGGAGGAAGGACAGACAAAGAAGAAAACCTAAACACAACAATAAACAAAATCACCCCCCCCCCTGTCTTCAGAAACGCCGTGAGGTTTTCTGGGCTCTGTCCGTCTCTGTGGAGACTTGGAAGCCTTTCTTTCCCCTCTTTCTCATCACTCGGCTCCTGGTCGTCGCCCCTCCATTCACGTCTTCCCTGATTCCCCGGGGTAGAACAAAGCGCAGAGCTGAAAGGGCTCTGAGGTAGGTAAATGTATTCAGTGACACAGGCCGGATGATTCTATTCTGTGCCAGCCCTGTAACATTTGTTTTTAGGCTTGTCTGAGCACTGGGACAGCGTGTTGGGCCCATTGTCCCACGTGCTCTCCACACAGCCCCTCAGTTAATGGTGCACTTGTCCAGGGCCCCTGGAGCAGAAATGCTCAGCCGGGCAGGCCCGAGAGGGGAGGGGGTTACCCGCTCTCGGAAAAGCACTCTCAAAAGTAAGTTAAAGCTAGCTAGAGAGAGAGAGAGAGAGAATAGCATAACCACCACTAAACCCCCCTCCCTGCCTCCACCCTTATCCCTCCATCTCCTCATCTCTCCATCCCTCTGTCCCTCCATCTCCTCATCTCTCCATCCCTCTATCTCTCCATCCCTCTATCCCTCCACTCGTTCCACATCTGGCCTATCTATCTGCTTCTCTTTCACAAGAGGCCCCTGGAAGTTGTTTTTCTTCCTCCCTCATTCTCTACTGATCTGGGTCTAATTCCCCCTGCCTTTTCCCTGCTCCTCTATGCTCTCCAGTCTGATAAAGCAGTGAAAAGGAGGAGGCCTTTAGGAGCACAATGTTCCATTTCTTCAGAGTATGTGAAGGGGGCTACATGAGGGTCTGAAGGGCCAGGAGCGGCTAGAAAGGGCCATGGTGAGCGCTGAGGAGGCTCCCAGGCATGGCGGTAGAGGGAGGAGGGGTCACAGGAGTCTACGGCAGAACCCCTCTGATAGTCTTCTGGGTACGGACTGGAGGGGTTCTTGAAAGGTTCTTTAAAGCAGGGATCATCAACTACATTCAGCCGTGGGTCGATTTTGTTATTGAGCGGATGGTCAGGGTGCCGGAACATAATTATTTTTTTTATTTATCCGTTATTTTACCAGGTAAGTTGACAGAGACACATTCTCATTTACAGCAACGACCTGGGGAATAGTTACAGGGGAGATGAGGGGGATGAAAGAGCCAATTGTAAATTGGGGATTATTAGGTGACCGTGATGGTTTGAGGGCCAGATTGGGAATTTAGCCAGGACACTGGGGTTAAGACCCCTACTCTTACGATAAGTGCCATGGGATCTTTAATGACCTCAGAGAGTCAGAACACCCGTTTAACGTCCCATCCGAAAGACGGCACCCAACACAGGGCAGTGTCCCCAATCACTGCCCTGGGGCATTGGGATATTTTTTAGACCAGAGGAAAGAGTGCCTCCTACTGGAAAGAGTGTCTCCCATCCAGGGACTGACCAGAACCAATCCTGCTTAGCTTTAGAAGCAAGCCAGCAGTGCTATGCAATTATAAATATTTCCACAAATTAAAATCACTTGGGGCTGATTTGCTGGTGTTTTTACAGTCTTTTATGATCTACAATGTATAAAACATGTACATTTATTTTGATGTTTTGCTCAGAAAACTTTGGGGGACAAAGAAAGTCACCTGTGGGCTGCCAGTTGGGGAACCCTGCTTTAAAACCTCATGAGACCCCCCCCCCGAAAAAAACATTCAATACCAAGAAAGAAATGTTATATTGTGCTATTTATCTATTATTGTCAGTGCAAGTTGTCCTCTGTAGTGGTCATTAGGACATACAGTAAATATAAAACATTTTACATAACAGTCAATGGATACAGTAGGTGAAATACATAGTTGAGGCATCAAGGTGTCCACTACAGAGGACATTTCTTGATAAGCTCTAATTTAGCTAAAAATTAATGTGAAAAAAGTATTACACAGTCCTGACAAATCACTTAACTATTCCTGAGATTGTAACTTTGAACTTAAATATCTTACTCACAAAAATTATAATTAATTACTACATACACTTTTAATATTTCAATACAATGTGCAAATTTTGACGGCAGACAATTTTTAAGAACCAGGAAGATAAAGTTGTCAAGATCATACCCCCACACATGATATCCCCACACAAGGTCATACCCCCACACATGATATCCCCACACAAGGTCATACCCCCACACATGATATCCCCACACAAGGTCATACCCCCACACATGATATCCCCACACAAGATCATACCCCCACACATGATATCCCCACACAAGATCATACCCCCACACATGATATCCCCACACAAGGTCATACCCCCACACATGATATCCCCACACAAGGTCATACCCCCACACATGATATCCCCACACAAGGTCATACCCCCACACATGATATCCCCACACAAGGTCATACCCCCACACATGATATCATTGAAAATCCCATAATGTCTTCTCAAAGGGACAACAGGAATTATTACAGTGTTTGACCTCAGATACAGTTGAAGTCAGAAGTTTACATACACTTAGGTTGGAGTCATTAAAACTCGTTTTTCAACCACTCCACAAATTTCTTGTTAACAAACTATAGTTTTGGCAAGTCGGTTAGTGCTTTCTACTTTGTGCATGACACAAGTAATATTTCCAACAATTGTTTACAGACAGATTATTTCACTTATAATTCACTGCATCACAATTCCAGTGGGTCAGAAGTTTACATACACTAAGTTGACAGTGCCTTTAAACAGCTTGGAAAATTCCAGATAATGATGTCATGGTTTTAGAAGTTTCTGATAGTCTAATTGACATCATTTGAGTCAATTGGAGGTGTACATGTGGATGTCTTTCAAGGCCTACCTTCAAACTCAGTGCCTCTTAGCTTGACATCATGGGAAAATCAAAAGAAATCAGCGAAGAGCTCAGAGAAAAAATTGTAGACCTCCACCATTCTGGTTCATCCTTGGGAGCAATTTCCAAACGCCTGAAGGTACCACGTTCATCTGTACAAACAATAGTACGCAAGTATAAACACCATGGGACCACACAGCCGTCATACCGCTCAGGAAGGAGATGCGTTCTGTCTCCTAGAGATGAACGTACTTTGGTGCGAAAAGTGCAAATCAATCCCAGAACAACAGCAAAGGACCTTGTGACGATGCCGGAGGAAACGGGTACAAAAGTATCTATATCCACAGTAAAACGAGTCCTATATTGACATAACCTGAAAAGCCACACAGCAAGGAAGAAGCCACTGTTCTAAAACCACCATAAAAAATCCAATCTACGGTTTGCAACTGCACATGGGGACAAAGATTGTACTTTTTGGAGAAATGTCCTCTGGTCTGATGAAACAGAAATAGAACTGTTTGGCCATAATGACCATCATTATGGAGGAAAAAGGGGGAGGCTTGCAAGCCGAATAACACCATCCCAACCGTGAAGCACAGGGGTTTCAACATCATGTTGTGGGGGTGCTTTGCTGCAGGAGGGACTGGTGCACTTCACAAAATAGATGACATCATGAGGCAGGAAAATTATGTGGATATATTGAAGGACATCTCAAGACATCCGTCAGGAATGTCTAGGGTTATTTAAACAGTTGATAACAGCCCAGCAGTGGGTAGACTGATAGGAGAAATATCTACAGGAGATCAGATCCTGTGTGGTGTGTGGTTAAAACATTGTTTTGAAAACATCAAATCTACTCCCATATGCCATTGCTTGGGACTGTCGTGGCTGTCTACACTAAACTGGGGCATGCAGATATTCAAAGCTAATTAAAAATAATTTGTTTGAACAGGGACTAAAGGAACTGCAAAGCCTAAAATACATATACACACTAAAGAGGAGCCGACTGTTAGTAGCTACTGTTAGTTAGTTCTTATAGATATTTTATAGGTCTTAAATCTATGCATCTAACATCATTATTGCATGGATAATACACTACAAATGTATTGTTGAGTTAATATATAATATATAAATATAATATAACATATATTAATATATATAATATTTTAATATATAATATATTTTTACACACCAGCGGCATTGAGTAAAGACAAAATACTGTTAATGTGTTTCATTAACGTTCTTCGGCCGTACATTCCTAATGAAGAGATCACCTCTGCTACAATGGGGCCGGGAGGGCCATTGAACTTGTTTGAAAATGGTTCCCCATCCGTCTTGATGGGTTTTCACATACATTTATTCACTCATGAAAACCCTGTATAGAAATGTTCCCCAGCTATTATGCTGGCAGTTCCCGGTAGCTGATTCTCTCCAGACTTCACTAAACAGGAATTAAGTCCACTGTTTTCCACTGCAGATGTGTGTGTGTGTGTGTGCGCGAGCGTGTGTGTGTCTGTGTCTGTGTGCGTACGTGCCTGTCTGTGTGTGTGCGTGCGTGCGTGCCAGTATGAAAGAGTAACACTGATTTTTTTGCGCTAAGATTTCTGTGTGTGTGTGTGTGTGTGTTTTTTTTACGTCTATGTGAGCAGAGTTAAAACACTTTCAGATGCATTCACACACTCAAAACCAATGCTGGTATGGGGCACCTTCCTGTAATGTGTACTAGAAGATTACAGGCTCTGTGGCTGATTCTCCAACCCCACTGATTCTTCAAGCCCACTGATTCTCCAAGCCCACTGATTCTCCAAGCCCACTGATTCTTCAAGCCCATTGATTCTTCAAGCCCACGGATTCTCCAAACCCACTGATTCTCCAAGCCCACTGATTCTTCAAGCCCACTGATTCTTCAAGCCCACTGATTCCCCAAGCCCACAGATTCTTCAAGCCCACTGATTCTTCAAGCCCACTCCTCTCAGCATGTTGATTTTGACACTTATATTTGAGGAGGAGGAGGAGGAAGGAAGGAATCGACCACATCTTGCAAAAAGTGAATCTATAATCTGTTGTCCCACAAAGAAGGTGGAAGCCATCACAGGGTGTTGGGCAAGCTTGCTGAGTGTGGCGTTATGTCCCTGTTGCTCCTATTCACACTGCGAGGTTGAGCGGCATAATAATGATTAAGGACATTAAAAGTTTGATTTAAGTGAGGACAAGGGGGCCTTCATCTAGGAGGTGATTTTTTGGCAATTGTGTTGGTCTCTTATTGGAAAAATTCTTCAGGGCCCACAGAGTGACACCTGGGAGGTCTCCGTCTTGCTGGGTTTGGGCTTTCATATGGATCAAACCTCTATATTGCATCACTTCAGATTGATATTACACACGCACACACACACACACGCACACACACACGCACACGCACACGTACACACACGTACACACACACACACGCACACACACACGTACACACACACGCACGCACGCACGCACGCACGCACGCACGCACGCACACACACACACACACACACACACACACACACACACACACACACACACACACACACACGTATACACACACAAATCCAAAACGATTTGCGGTGGTGGAACTAAAACAGACAGGGTGGATATTTGCTCTAGGAATGGTTTATGACCAGGGCAGAATGAGACCGTTAGTAGTCTGACTGACGCACACGTACACACACACACACACACGCACACGCACTCAGACAAATCTGAGTGATGTCCCGTCTCCTTAGGCGAGCATACAGTCAGTCAAAAGACTACTAGAGCTACTACTAGAGTTACTACTAGAGCTGCTACTAGAGTTACTACTAGTGCTACTACTAGAGATACTACTAGAGTTACTACTAGAGTTACTCCTAGAGTTACTCCTAGAGCTACTACTAGAGTTACTACTAGAGCTACCACTAGAGTTACTACTAGAGCTGCTACTAGAGCTACTACTAGAGTTACTACTAGAGCTGATACTAGAACTACTACTAGAGCTACTACTAGAGCTGCTGCTAGAGCTGCTACTAGAGCTGCTACTAGAGCTACTACTAGAGTTACTACTAGAGCTACTACTAGAGCTACTAATAGAGCTACTACTAGAGCTACTACTAGAGTTACTACTAGAGCTACTACTAGAGTTGCTACTAGTTGCTACTAAAGCTACTACTAGAGTTGCTACTAGAGCTACTACTAGAGCTGCTACTAGAGCTACTACTAGAGCTGCTACTAGAGCTGCTACTAGAGCTACTACTAGAGATACTACTAGAGATACTACTAGAGCTGCTACTAGAGCTGCTACTAGAGCTACTACTAGAGTTGCTACTAGAGCTGCTACTAGAACTGCTAATAGAGCTACTACTAGAGCTGCTGCTAGAGCTGCTGCTAAGAGAGCTTATACTAGAGCGTTAGGTAACCTAGCGTTTAGAGCATTGGGCCAGTAACCGAAATCTGTCGATTTGCCCTTCAGCAAGGCACAACCCTAATTTGCTCAAGGGGTGCCATACTACTATAGCTGACCCTGTAAAACAACTAACTAACTACCACTACTGGGTCATACAGTCAGTTAGTTAGTCAGTCAGACTACTACTGGGTCATACAGTCAGTTAGTTAGTCAGTCCGACTACTACTGGGTCAAACAGTCAGTTAGTTAGTCAGTCAGACTACTACTGGGTCATACAGTTAGTTAGTCAGTCAGACTACTACTGGGTCACAATGTCAGTTAGATAGTCAGTCATACCACTACTGGGTCAAACAGTTAGTTAGTCAGTCAGACTACTACTGGGTCATACAGTCAGTTAGTTAGTCAGTCAGACCACTACTGGGTCATACAGTCAGTTAGTTAGTCAGTCAGACTACTACTGGGTCATACAGTTAGTTAGTCAGTCAGACCACTACTGGGTCAAACAGTTAGTTAGTTAGTTAGATAGTTAGTCAGACCACTACTGGGTCATACAATCAGTTAGTTAGTCAGTCAGACTACTACTGGGTCATACAGTCAGTCATACAGTCAGTCAGACTACTACTGGGTCAAACAGTCAGTTAGTTAGTTAGTCAGACCACTACTGGGTCATACAATCAGTTAGTTAGTCAGTCAGACTACTACTGGGTCATACAGTCAGTCAGACTACTACTGGGTCATACAATCAGTTAGTTAGTCAGTCAGACCACTACTAGGTCAAACAGTTAGTTAGTCAGTCAGTCAGACTACTACTGGGTCATACAATCAGTTAGTTAGTCAGTCAGACCACTACTGGGTCAAACAGTTAGTTAGTCAGTCAGTCAGACCACTACTGGGTCATACAGTCAGTTAGTCAGTCAGACCACTACTGGGTCAAACAGTTAGTTAGTCAGTCAGACCACTACTGGGTCATACAGTCAGTCAGACTACTACTGGGTCATACAATCAGTTAGTTAGTCAGTCAGACTACTACTGGGTCATACAGTCAGTTAGTTAGTCAGTCAGACCACTACTGGGTCATACAGTCAGTTAGTTAGTCAGTCAGACTACTACTGGGTCAAACAGTCAGTTAGTTAGTCAGTCAGAATACTACTGGGTCATACAATCAGTTAGTTAGTCAGTCATACCACTACTGGGTCATACAGTCAGTTAGTTAGTCAGTCAGAATACTACTGGGTCATACAGTCAGTTAGTTAGTCAGACTACTACTGGGTCATACAGTCAGTTAGTTAGTCAGTCAGACAACTACTGGGTCATACAATCAGTTAGTTAGTCAGTCAGACCACTACTGGGTCAAACAGTTAGTTAGTTAGTCAGACCACTACTGGGTCATACAATCAGTTAGTTAGTCAGTCAGACTACTACTGGGTCATACAGTCAGTAATACAGTCAGTCAGACTACTACTGGGTCAAACAGTCAGTTAGTTAGTTAGTCAGACCACTACTGGGTCATACAATCAGTTAGTTAGTCAGTCAGACTACTACTGGGTCATACAATCAGTTAGTTAGTCAGTCAGACTACTACTGGGTCATACAGTCAGTCAGACTACTACTGGGTCATACAATCAGTTAGTTAGTCAGTCAGACTACTACTGGGTCATACAGTCAGTTAGTCAGTCAGACCACTACTGGGTCAAACAGTTAGTTAGTCAGTCAGACCACTACTGGGTCATACAGTCAGTTAGTTAGTCAGTCAGACCACTACTGGGTCATACAGTCAGTTAGTCAGTCAGTCAGACTACTACTGGGTCATACAGTCAGTTTGTTAGTCAGTCAGACCACTACTGGGTCATACAATCAGTTAGTTAGTCAGTCAGACCACTACTGGGTCATACAATCAGTTAGTTAGTCAGTCAGACTACTACTGGGTCATACAGTCAGTCAGACTACTACTGGGTCATACAATCAGTTAGTTAGTCAGTCAGACTACTACTGGGTCATACAGTCAGTTAGTTAGTCAGTCAGACCACTACTGGGTCATACAGTCAGTTAGTTAGTCAGTCAGACTACTACTGGGTCATACAGTCAGTTAGTTAGTCAGTCAGAATACTACTGGGTCATACAATCAGTTAGTTAGTCAGTCAGACTACTACTGGGTCATACAGTCAGTTAGTTAGTCAGTCAGAATACTACTGGGTCATACAGTCAGTTAGTTAGTCAGTCAGAATACTACTGGGTCATACAGTCAGTCAGACCACTACTGGGTCATACAGTTAGTTAGTCAGTCAGACTACTACTGGGTCATACAGTCAGTTAGTTAGTCAGTCAGACCACTACTGAGTCATTCAGTCAGTTAGTCAGTCAGTCAGACCACTACTGAGTCATTCAGTCAGTTAGTTAGTCAGTCAGACCACTACTGAGTCATTCTGTCAGTCAGTCAGTCAGACCACTACTGAGTCATTCAGTCAGTTAGTTAGTCAGTCATACTATTACTGGGTCATAGAGTCAGTTAGTTAGTCAGTCAGACTACTACTGGGTCATACAGTCAGTTAGTTAGTCAGACTACTACTGGGTCATACAGTCAGTCAGACTACTACTGGGTCATACAGTCAGTTAGTCAGTCAGACCACTACTGGGTCATACAGTCAGTCAGACTACTACTTGGTCATACAGTCAGTCAGACTACGACTTGGTCATACAGTCAGTCAGACTACTACTGGGTCATACAATCAGTTAGTTAGTCAGTCAGACCACTACTGGGTCATACAGTTAGTTAGTCAGTCAGACTACTACTGGGTCAAACAGTCAGTTAGTCAGTCAGTCAGACCACTACTGGGTCAAACAGTTAGTTAGTCAGTCAGACCACTACTGGGTCAAACAGTTAGTTAGTCAGTCAGACCACTACTGGGTCAAACAGTTAGTTAGTCAGTCAGACCACTACTGGGTCATACAGTTAGTTAGTCAGTCAGACTACTACTGGGTCATACAATCAGTTAGTTAGTCAGTCAGACCACTACTGGGTCATACAGTTAGTTAGTCAGTCAGACTACTACTGGGTCATACAATCAGTTAGTTAGTCAGTCAGACCACTACTGGGTCATACAGTTAGTTAGTCAGTCAGACTACTACTGGGTCATACAATCAGTTAGTTAGTCAGTCATACCACTACTGGGTCATACAGTTAGTTAGTCAGTCAGACTACTACTGGGTCATACAGTCAGTCAGACCACTACTGGGTCATACAGTCAGTTAGTTAGTCAGACTACTACTGGGTCATACAGTCAGTTAGTTAGTCAGTCAGACCACTACTGGGTCATACAGTCAGTTAGTTAGTCAGTCAGACTACTACTGGGTCATACAGTCAGTCAGACTACTGCTTGGTCATACAGTCAGTCAGACCACTACTGGGTCATACAATCAGTTAGTTAGTCAGTCAGACCACTACTGGGTCATACAGTTAGTTAGTCAGTCAGACTACTACTGGGTCATACAGTTAGTTAGTCAGTCAGACTACTACTGGGTCATACAGTCAGTCAGACTACTACTGGGCCATACAGTCAGTCAGACTACTACTGGGTCATACAGTCAGTCAGACCACTACTGGGTCATACAGTCAATTAGTCAGTCAGTCAGACTACTACTGAGTCATATAGTCAGTCAGTCAGACTACTAATGAGTCAATTAGGCAATTAGTCAGTCAGTCAGACTACTACTGAGTCATACTGTCAGTTAGTCAGTCAGTCAGACTACTACTGGGTCAGAAGGAAAATTGCATAAAGGAAGTGACATCATTCAGTATTAGACAGGTGTGAGGACCAAACATTTGAGGTAGCTAATAACAGAGAGGAAGAGGCAAAGCGAGAGGGATTACTGGGCCCAAAACCTGTCTTCTCCAGCAGGTGGCGCGCTTTCATTATTTTGCTCACCTATCGAGGAGTTTTTGTATGGAGAGTGTCGAATTTGGTTAAGAAAAGAATGTATGGCTTGCTTGCTAAGTGTGGCTTATTTGATCAAATAAAAGTTTCATAGTGATTACGTTGTTATGAGTGTACTGATGTAAGTAGAACAGGTGACATCCTGGCAACGTTGAGAAAAGACTGAATTTTTGAAGACATTTATTTTCATTGTTAGAGCAGCCACTACAGTACCTGGTCAATATAATGGATAGTCTGATAGAGCAGCCACTACAATACCTGGTAGTGGGCTTGATTACCAATAACAACAAGACAGCCTACAGGGAGTGGGTGATGGCACACGGAGTGTGATGTCAGAAAAACAACCTCTCTCTCAGCGTCAACAAAACAAAGGAGATGATCGTAGACTTCAGGAAACAGCAGAGGAAGCACCCCCCTATCCACATCGAAGGGACAACAGTTGAGAAGGTGGAAAGTAAAGTTCCTCGGCATTCCTCGTCCTTGACTAGTCTCTCAAAGCACTTCATGATGACAGAAGTGAGTGCTACGGGGCAATAGTAATTTAGTTCAGTTACCTTTAACTTCTTGGGTACAGGAACAATGGTGGCCGTCTTGACGCATGTGGGGACAGCAGACTGGGATAGGGAGAGATTGAATATCTCCTTAAGCACACCAGCCAGCTGGTCTTCGCATGCTCTGAGGATGCAGCTAGGGATGCCATTTGGGCCGGCAGCCTTGCGAGGGTTAACACCTTTAAATGTCTTTCTCACGTCGGCCACGGAGAAGGAGAGGGAGGGCCCGCAGTCTTTAGCAGCGGGTCACCTCAGTGAAACTGTATTATTCACACAGCAGGCAAAGAAGGTGTTTAGTTTGTCTGGGAGCAAGACGTCGATGTCCGTGACGTGGCTGGTTCTCTTTTTGTAGTCCGTGATTGACTGTAGACCCTGCCACATACGTCTCGTGTCTGAGCTGTTGAATTGCGACTCCACTCTGTCCCTATACCGTCATTTCGCTTGTTTGATTGCCTTGCGGAGGGAATAACTACACTTTTTGTATTCGGCCATATTCCCAGTCTTTTTTCCATGGTTAAATGCAGTGGTTCGCGCTTTCAGTTTTGCTCGATTGCCGCCATCTTTCTGGTTAGGGTAGGTTTTAATTGTCACAGTGGGTACAACATCGCCAATGCACTACCCTATAAACTCACTCACCGAATCAGAGTATAAATGGAGTCGTGGTCAGATTTGCCAAAGGGAAGGAGGGGGAGGGCTTGTATGCATCGGGGAAGTTAGAGTAGCAGTGATCCAGTGTATTGCCTGCATCATGGTATCGGCTTGAGGGGGGATAAACATGGCTGTGACAATAACCGACTAGAATCCTCTTGGGAGATAATATGGTCGGCATTTGATTGTGAGGAAGTCTAGGTCAGGTGAACAAAGGGACTTGAGTTCCTGTATGTTGTTACGATTACACCATGAGTCGTTAATCATGAAGCATATACCCCTGCCCTTATTTTTCCCAGAGAGATGTTTATTTCTGTTGGTGCGACGCATAAAACAATCCCGGTGGCTGTACCGACTCCGACAACATATCCCGAGAGAGCCATGTTTCCGTGAAACAGAGTATGCTACACGATGTTTCACGATGTTTCCCTGATGTCTCTCTGGAAAGCAACCCTTGCCCTAATTTCGTCTACCTTGTTATCTAGAGACTGGACATTGGCGAGTAATATACTCAGAAGCGCTGGGTGGTGTGCACATCTCCGAAATTCTGACCAGGAGGCTGCTCCATCTACCTCTTCTGTGGCAATGTTGTTTGGTCGTAGTGTTGGTAAATTGACGTCGCTCTGATATCCAATAGTTCTTCCCGGCTGTATGTAATAACACTTAAGATTTTCTGGGCTAACAATATAAGAAATAAGACATAAAAAAAACAAAATACTGGACTCTCTCTGTCCGCCACTACCTGGTCAATAAAATTGATAATCTGATAGAGCAGCCACTACAGTACATGTTCAATATAATGGATAATCTGATAGAGCAGCCACTACAGTACCTAGTCAATATAACGGATAATCTGATAGAGCAGCCACTACAGTACATGTTCAATATAATGGATAATCTGATAGAGCAGCCACTACAGTACCTGGTCAATATAATGGATAATCTGATAGAGCAGCCACTACAGTACCTGGTCAACCTGGTCTAAGTTTGTCTTACTCACTGCTTTAGCACACTCTGCTAACCCGGATGTCTTAGCCGTGTCTGAATCCTGGCTTTGGAAAACCACCAAAACCCCTGAAATCTCCATCGCTAACTATAACATTTTCCGCCAAGATAGAACTGCCAAAGGGGGCGGTGTTGCAATCTACTGCAATGATAGCCTGCAGAGTTCTGTATTACTATCTAAGTCTGTACCAAAACAATTCGAGCTTATACTTCTAAAAATTCACCTTTCCAAGTCTCTCCTTGTTGCCGCTTGCCATAGACCTCCCTCTGCTGTGCCTTCGATACCATATGTGAATTGATTGCCCCATCTATCTTCTGAGCTCGTGCTACTAGGTGACCTAAACTGGGACATGCTTAACACCCCGACCACCCTACAATCCAAGCTTGATGCCCTCAATCTCACACAAATTATCAATGAAGCTACCAGGTACAACTCCAAATCCGTAAACACAGGCACCCTCATAGATGTCATCCTAACTAACTCGCCCTCCAAATACACCTCTGCTGTTTTCAATCAAGATCTCAGCAATCACTGCCTCATTGCCTGCATCCGTAATGGGTCTGCGACCAAACGACCACCCCTCATCACTGTCAAACGCTCCCTAAAACACTTCTGCGAGCAGGTCTTTCTAATCCACCTGGCCGGGGTATCCTGGTATGACATTGACCTCATCCCGTCAGAAGATGATGCCTGGCTATTCTTTAAAAGTGCCTTTCTCACCATCTTAAATAAGCATGCCCCATTCAAATAATTTAGAACTAGGATTAGATATAGTCCTTGGTTCATTCCAGACCTTGACCAGCACAAAAATATCCTGTGGCGTTCTGCATTAGCAACGAACAGCCCCCGTGATATGCAACTTTCAGGGAAGTTAGGAACCAATATACACAGGCAGTTAGGAAAGCTAAGGCTAGCTTTTTCAAACATAAATTTGCATCCTGTAGTACTAACTCAAAAAAGTTCTGGGACACTGTAAAGTCCATGTAGAATAATAGCACCTCTTCCCGGCTTCCCACTGGGAGGAGGTGGGAGGAGGCTGGGAGGAGGCTAGGAAACACTGTCACCACTGATAAATCCACTATAATTGAGAATTTCAATAAGCCTTTCTCTACGGCTGGCCATGCTTTCCACCTGGCTACCCCTACCCCGGTCAGCTGCCCGGCACCCTCCACAGCAACCCGCCAAAGCCCCCAGTATTTCTCCTTTACCCAAATCCAGATAGCTGATGTTCTGAAAGAGCTGCAAAATCTGGACCGCTACAAATCAGCCGGGCTAGACAATCTGGACCCTCTCTTTCCAAAATGATCTGCCGAAATTGTTGCAACCCCTATTACTAGCCTGTTCAACCTCTCTTTCATATCGTCTGAGATTCCCAAAGATTGGAAAGCTGCCGCGGTCATCCCCCTCTTCAAAGGGGGAGACACTCTAGACCCAAACTGCTACAGACCTATATCTATCCTACCCTGTCTTTCTAAGGTCTTCGAAAGCCAAGTTAACAAACAGATTATCGACCATTTCGAATCCCACCGTACCTTCTCCGCTATGCAATCTGGTTTCAGAGCTGGTCATGGGTGCACCTCAGCCACGCTCAAGGTCCTAAACGACATCTTCATAACCGCCGTCGATAAGAGACATTACTGTGCAGCCGTATTCATCGACCTGGCCAAGGCTTTTGACTCTGTCAATCACCACATTCTTATTGGCAGACTCAACAGCCTTGGTTTCTCAAATGATTGCATCGCCTGGTTCACCAACTACTTTTCTGATAGAGTTCAGTGTGTCAAATCAGAGAGCCTCTGGCAGTCTCTATGGGGGTGCCACAGGTTTCAATCCTCGGGCCGACTCTCTTCTCTTTATACATCAATGATGTTGCTCTTGCGGCTGGTGATTCTCTGATACACCTCTACGCAGACGACACCATTCTGTATACTTCTGGCCCTTCTTTGGACACTGTGTTAACTAACCTCCAGACAAGCTTCAATGCCATACAACTCTCCTTCCGTGGCCTCCAACTGCTCTTAAATGTAAGTAAAACAAAACACATGCTATTCAACCGATCACTGCCCGCACCTGCTCACCTGTCCAGCATCACTACTCTGGACGGGACTGACTTAGAATACGTGGACAACTACAAATACCTAGGTGTCTGATTAGACTGTAAACTCTCCTTCCAGACTCACATCAAACATCTCCAATCCAAAGTTAAATCTAGAATTGGCTTCCTATATCGCAACAAAGCATCCTTCACTCATGCTGCCAAACATACCCTCGTAAAACTGACCATCCTACCTATCCTCGACTTCGGTGATGTCACCTAAAAAATTGCCTCCAAAACTCTACTCAACAAACTGGATGCAGTCTATCACAGTGCCATCCGTTTTGTCACCAAAGCCCCATACACTACCCACCATTGTGACCTGTACGCTCTCGTTGGTTGGCCCTCGCTTCATACTCGTCGCCAAACCCACTGGCTACAGGTCATCTTCAAGTCTTTGCTAGCTAAAGCCCCACCTTATCTCAGCTCACTGGTCACCATAGCAGCACCCACTCGTAGCATGCGCTCCAGCAGGTATATCTCACTGGTCACCCCCAAAGCCAGTTCCTCCTTTGGTTGTCTTTCCTTCCAGTTCTCTGCTGCCAATGACTGGTCAATAAAATGGATAATCTGATAGAGCAGCCACTACATTACCTGGTTAATATAATGGATAGTCTGATAGAGCAGCCACTACAGTACCTGGTTAATATAATGGATAGTCTGATAGAGCAGCCACTACATTACCTGGTTAATATAATGGATAGTCTGATAGAGCAGCCACTACAGTACCTGGTTAATATAATGGATAGTCTGATAGAGCAGCCACTACAGTACCTGGTTAATATAATGGATAGTCTGATAGAGCAGCCACTACAGTACCTGGTTAATATAATGGATAGTCTGATAGAGCAGCCACTACAGTACCTGGTTAATATAATGGATAGTCTGATAGAGCAGCCACTACAGTACCTGGTTAATATAATGGATAGTCTGATAGAGCAGCCACTACATTACCTGGTTAATATAATGGATAGTCTGATAGAGCAGCCACTACAGTACCTGGTTAATATAATGGATAGTCTGATAGAGCAGCCACTACAGTACCTGGTTAATATAATGGATAGTCTGATAGAGCAGCCACTACAGTACCTGGTTAATATAATGGATAGTCTGATAGAGCAGCCACTACAGTACCTGGTTAATATAATGGATAGTCTGATAGAGCAGCCACTACAGTACCTGGTTAATATAATGGTGTTACGCACGCCTCTGAGAAGAGGGAACGCAACTCCCTGCTACAACTCAACTCTCTGAAGTGCAAGAGGTATGGACTGTAGCTGCGAGTAAGGATGACACAAAAGCAGAATTTACCGTTTACTAGAATTTATTTTCTTACACGGTAATATGGGGAAAAGGGGCTGGACGGAACCAAAGCAAAGAAAGTAAATATCAAAGTTCCCCCTCTCCTATCTAACCTGCCTACCCACTTAACTTACCTAACTTAACACCGCCTGGTGCCCTAACCAAAATACAGGGGGTGGTCCGCCCAGGTCTTACCTAGTGTGTCTAGACAGTAAATATACTACGGGTATATGTATGCCCTCGGGCCTCTTGCCTAAGCACCCCCAAAGTGCCTTCTCCTTCCCCCCACACTTTCTGATACACAACCCACACTATATCACAATCTAATTTTTCTCTCTCAATCTCCAAATCTCTACTCCAAATCTCATCTCTCTCCTCTCTCAATCTCTTCTCTCTACCCTCTTGGGCAGAACACTGGCTTTTATCTTCAGGTGGCAATGGTGATTAGAGTCAGCTGCTTCTTGACGAGGGGGCGGGGTCAGCTCCAATCACCAATTAGCCTGGGGTTGACCAATCAGCTGGTTGGGGAGTACTTCAGGAAGCCATCTCCTGAAACACACACTCAAATACAAAACAGAACACAGAAACTGGGGAACGTAACAAATGGATAGTCTGATAGAGCAGCTACTACAGTACCTGGTCCTCCCCCGCCCTCCTTTTGGAAAAGCTGACCACGACTCTATTTTGTTGCTCCCAGCCTATAGACAGACACTAAAACAGGAAGCTCCCGCGCTCAGGTCTGTTCAACGCTGGTCCGACCAATCTGATTCCACGCTTCAAGATTGCTTCGATCACGTGGATTGGGATATGTTCCGCACTGCGTCAAACAACAACATTTACGATTACGCTGATTCAGTGAGCGAGTTTATTAGCAAGTGCATGGGGGATGTCGTACCCACAGCAACTATTAAATCATTCCCAAACCAGAAACCGTGGATTGATGGCAGCATTCCCGTGAAACTGAAAGCGCGAACCAGGGCGAGGTGACCGGACACATGACCGAATACAAACAGTGTAGCTATTCCCTGTGCAAGGCAATCAAACAAGCTAAGCGTCAGTATAGAGACAAAGTAGAGTCGCAATTCAACGGCTCAGACACAAGAGGTATGTGGCAGGGTCTACAGTCAATCACGGATTACAAAAAGAAAACCAGCCCTGTCGCAGACCAGGATGTTTTGCTCCCAGACAGACTAAACAACTTCTTTGCTCGCTTTGAGGACAATACAGTGCCACTGACAAGGCCCACTACCAGAACCTGTGGACTCTCTTTCACTGCAGCCGACGTGAGTAAAACATTTAAACATGTTAACCCTCGCAAGGCTACAGGCCCAGAAGGCATCCCCAGCCGCGTCCTCAGAGCATGTGCAGACCAGCTGACTGGTGTGTTTACGGACATATTCAATCAATCCTTATCCCAGTCTGCTGTTCCCACATGCTTCAAGAGGGCCACCATTGTTCCTGTTCCCAAGAAAGCTAAGGTAACTGAGCTAAACGACTACCGCCCCGTAGCACTCACTTCCGTCATCATGAAGTGCTTTGAGAGACTAGTCAAGGACCATATCACCTCCACCCTACCTAACCATGTGTATGTGACAAATAAGATTTGATTTGGTCAATATAATGGATAGTCTCTGCTCATAATGATCCCAAAAGAAGGGTTCCTTCTCAAATTAAACCCTGCGTAGTGCCCTATTTTTGACCAGGGCACAGAGGGGATAAAGATTGATGGTGTTTATGATAATGATGAAGATGATACCTGGTACTGCCGTGTTTAAAAAAATATATAATCCCAGAAAGCTGCCACATCAATTACCACTACACGATTCACTCACACACACACACACACACACACACACACACACACACACACACACACACACACACACACACACACACACACACACACACACACACACACACACACACACACACACACACACACACACACACACACACACACACACACACACACACACACACACAGACACACACAGACAGACAGACAGACAGACAGACAGAGCCCACAGCCCACAGCCCACCCCTGACTGCTGTATTGGGCTGCAGGCTGTGTAAGAGGATCCTGTATTGTCCTGCATGGCTTGGCAGGTCAAAGTGCTCTGGGGCATCGGGGCTGGCTGCATTGTGGCTGCACTCCATTCACTAGGAGCTACAGGGCATTCCTGGGAGCAGTGAGAGGCTCCAGTCTCGTCTCAGGTGACCAGAGTTAGTACACTCAGGCCAGGGTGTGTCACAAGAGCTCAACCAATAACAGCAGGACAGGAAGTGACTTTACTGCATATCTAGCCATACCAGTACAGTAGCACAGAGCCGGTGGTAATCAGAAAACAGAGGAGCGCATGGCCTGTGTTGTGAGATAAGTTGAAAGTAATTATGTGTTTTTAACGGTGTACTCTTAAGGACAACAAGAGAAGACTGGAAGCATCATTTAGAGAGCTAGACGTAGTCTTGCTATTCTTCAAATGTCTCACTTACAAAATGTAGAATTTATTCTAGATTTACAACTTTGCTGATGGTCAGGAGACAAGAGACGGAGGCTAGGTTTTCATCCCACCCACCCCCAGTCCAGTTACGCCTGTTTTCACGTAGATCCCTCTCCCCCCGGCCGAATACCTCACGTCCCTGATGGGATTCCAGAGCCGTTCCGCCACATGACAGTACTGCTACAGTCTCTATACAGCAATAGTGACTATATCCAATGCGTTGAGATACCTGACAACTATTACAGAGACTTAACATAACATTTAGTGAATAAAGTCATTAACATTTTAAATCCACTCCCGGTCAAAAATTTTAGAACACTCATTCAAGGGTTTTTCTTTATTTTTACTACTTTCTACATTGTAGAATAATAGTGAAGACATCAAACTATGAAATAACACATGGAATCACGTAGTAATCAAAAAAGTGTTGAACAAATCAAAATATATTTGAGATTCTTCAAATAGCCACCCTTTGCCTTGATGACAGCTTTGCACACGCTTAGCATTCTCTCAACCAGCTTCCTGGAATGCTTTTCCAACAGTCTGAAGGAGTGTCCACATATGCAGAGTACTTGTTGGCTTCTTTTCCTTCACTCTGCGGTCCGACTCATCCCAAACCATCTCAATTTGGTTGAGGTCGGGGAATTGTGGAGGCCAGGTCATCTGATGCAGCACTCCATCACTCTCCTTCTTGGTCAAATAGCCCTTACACAGTCTGGATGTGTGTTGGGTCATTATCCTGTTGAAAAACAAATGATAGTCCCACTAAGCGCAAACCAGATGGGATGGTGTATCGCTGTGTTAGCCATGCTGGTTAAGCGTGCCTGGAATTCTAAATAAATCACTGACTGTGTCACCAGCAAAGCGCCCCCTTATCACACCTCCTCCTCCATGCTTCACGGTGGAAACAACACATGTGGAGATAATCCGTTCATCTACTCTGCGTCTCACAAAGACACAGAGGTCGGAACCAAAATCCAAAGTCCAATTTGGACTCATCAGACCAAAGGACAAATTTCTGTCGGTCTAATGTCCATTTCTCATGTTTCTTGGCCCAAGCAAGTCTCTTCTTCTTATTGGTGTCCTTTAGTAGTGGTTTCTTTGCAGCAATTTAACCATGAAGGCCTGATTCACACAGTCTCCTCTGAACAGTTGATGTTGAGATGTGTCTGTTACTTGAACTCTGTGAAGCATTTATTTGGGCTACAATTTCTGAGGCTGGTAACTTTACTGAACTTATCCTCTGCAGCAGAGGTAACTCTGAGTCTTCCATTCCTGTGGCAGTCCTCATGAGAGCCAGTTTCATCATAGCGTTTGATGGTTTTTGCGACTGCATTTGAAGAAACTTTCAAAGTTCTTGAAATGTTCCGTATTGACTGACCTTCATGTCGTAAAGTTATGATGGACTGTCGTTTCTTTTTGCACATTTGAGCTGTTCTTGCCATAATATGGACTTGGTCTTTTACCAAATAGGGCTATATTCTGTATACCACCCCTACCTTGTCACAACACAACTGATTGGCTCAAACACATTAAGAAGGAAAGAAATTCCACAAATGAACTTTTCACAAGGCACACCTGTTAATTGAAATGCATTCCAGGTGACTACCTCATGAAGCTGGTTGAGAGAATGCCAAGAGTGTGCAAAGCTGTCATCAAGGCAAAGGGTGGCTATTTGAAAAATCTCAATAATAACATAGGTGTTCTAAAACCTTTGACAGATAGTGTATGTGTGTAAAATGGTGTACAATACGTAATACTGTTTTCTCTTCCCATCGTTATTTTACTTGTATGACTTTTCATAAACATTTTCACTGTTTGAACAAACATTTGTTAATATTATTATGTTTTAGTAAAATATTAATAATGTGAAACTCAACGTAAAATCCCCAAACAGGGCAAGGCCAGGTTAATTGTCCGCTGTGCATCGTGACCACTAGAGGGAGCTGTTGGTTCTTATTGACCACTGACATTCTGCTCATTGTGCCAGAGATATACTGTATATTTCAAAAGGAGCAGTTATCCTTTATTCATGGATGACATATGCCAAGTAAACTCCACACCAAAAAAGACTTTCACTGTAGTGAGAAGTTATGTTTAATTATATTTCCTACTTTATAACTTTGATGTCAAGACACTGGCTGGATTTAGGTTCACTACAACAACTACACGTCTGTAGACAATTTTATTGGTTCCATATTTTGCAATAATTCCATTTGAATAATGCTATCTGGGCAACCAGTAATTGCCTGCCAGATGTGTTTCAAGTCTGTAAGCTACAGCCTAGAGATGACAAGAAATATCACATTCTGTATTACATTATTCACTAAACATCTATTTATCTATTTGACTATCTATCTCTAGGTAGGGTACACCCCTTGTATGTGCTTTAGTTCATATTGGGATGGTAGCTTGAAGTGTTCCAGCTATCATCAAATTAATGTCAGATTTGATTTTTTGTAGCAGGTTAGGAGAATTAACGTAGCAGGTTAGGAGAATTAACGTAGCAGGTTAGGAGAATTAACGTAGCAGTTATTTATTTTATTATTTATTTTACCGTTATTTTACCAGGTAAGTTGACTGAGAACACGTTCTCATTTGCAGCAACGACCTGGGGAATAGTTACAGGGGAGAGGAGGGGGATGAATGAGCCAATTGTAAACTGGGGATTATTAGGTGACCATGATGGTTTGAGGGCCAGATTGGGAATTTAGTTATGGGGAATTAACGTAGCAGGTTAGGAGAATTAATGTAGCGGGTTAGGGGAATTAACGTAGCAGGTTAGGGGAATTAACGTAGCAGGTTAGGAGAATTAACGTATCAGGTTAGGGGAATTAACGTAGCAGGTTAGGGTAATTAACGTAGCAGGTTAGGGGAATTAACGTAGCAGGTTAGGAGAATTAACGTAGCAGGTTAGGAGAATTAACGTAGCAGGTTAGGAGAATTAACGTAGCAGGTTAGGAGAATTAACGTAGCAGGTTAGGGGAATTAACGTAGCAGGTTAGGGGAATTAACGTAGCAGGTTTGGGAATTAGGTTAAGGTCAATAAAAAGGTTATTGTTAGCTAAAATGCAAAAAATATCAACTTGTGAAGTCAAAATGACAAAAGCTTGATTACTTCTAGCCATGACCTTCATATTGGGATGGGGATAAAAGTAGCCTATATCTTTTTACAACTGGACGACGGGATGTGAAGAAATGCAAATTCAGCGGATTTACATACTGTACACAGGCCACAGCACTGCATAACCCGAAAAACAACGACCAAGAATAAAATGTTGACTTGAGCCACAGGTGTAATTGAAAGTGATTGCCACCTGTGACATTAAAGCCCAAAAAAAGGAACACACCTCTTCCCAATTGCACTCTCACAGTAAATGTTATGGAATATGCATAAGATAAGTTGTGTTGGACATTTATATAGGACCACTGAATAACCAAACACGCCAACTAAATTGTGTATTAGACTAGTTCTGACATCTGTGATTGATCTCTTATACATAACCCTTTAAACTTTAATAATGCTCTGTGTAGACCAGTGCAGGCTGGAGAGGGGAGGACGGCTGATAATAAAGACTAGAACGGAGCGATTGGAATGGCATCGGACACATGGAAAACATGGAAACCATGTAATGGATGCATTTGATACCATTCCACTAATTCCACTCCAGCGAATTACCACGAGCCCATCCTCCCCAATGAGGTGCCAACAACCTCATGTGATGTAGATTTAATGTCATATTTATGATCTTCTGGGTGTAATGTGATCATATCAAATAACCTACAGAATGATGCCAATTTTTAACTACAGCTCCTCTTACCATCTCACCACAGGGAACCATTTTCAAGATTTACATTTTGTTTCATTGTCTTCAACACTTCAAATGTTGGTCCTCTGCAGTTTACTAAGGTCTACAAGTCATGTGGCTAGCTGCTGAAAATGTATGTTAAAGTGATCCCAAAACAGAGCTGGAGTGTTTCTACTTCCTGCTGTCATCTTACAGGAGTTCCTTCTTCAAGTTCCATGTCCAAGTTACTGTCCTCTGCAGTCAGAAGATCCACAAGGACCATGTTTGCTCCTGGAATTACGACATCCCCACACCAGAGGCTATGTAGAGCGACAGAGGGACCGACAGACAGTCGCCCAAGGTAAACCCACAGTCACTAATGAGATGAGCAGAGAGTACGGGGTGGGGAGCAGGGTTGGGCTCGGTGTGTCTCTTGTCCGCCCTTCCAGGCCATTTGTTGACTCAGATGTGGTGAGTAAACAGGGCGATGCCCTCCGTGTGGTGTGGGCCCTTCAGTCTCATGGAACCTGCCTAGTCTGTCTGCCAGCCTGCCTGCTAAGTACACCCAGTGGATTAGGGTAATGCTGGCCTAGGGGGCGTAGCGCCTCTGGTCTACCCTGACGGGAGGTGATGGATTAGGGATTTTTGAGGGCCACTGGCAGCCCGAGGGGCCTTGCGGGGGCCAAGAACGCACATAGCCAGGAGGGCCACCCAATCCCTGGGCTCAGTAACGCGTTGACAAGGGATTGTCATGTTTGTCGTGTTGGTACCGTAGCCGGGGTCTGGGGAAGTGCTGGGGTCAGGAAGTGTGCAGTGGTCCTCTGCTCTGGGTGGACCAGTATCCTCCAGAGAGATGGGTACGATACAGTACAGGAAGTTACAGTATGTCAGTGGGTCTAGTGTAGGACCCTAGGTAGGGTTGTAGTGTAGGACCCTAGGTAGGGATAATGTCTATTAGGGTGCCCATGTTTACGGATTTAGGGTTGTACCTGGTGGGTTCCTTGATGATTTGTGTGAGATTGAGGGCATCAAGCTTAGATTGTAGGACTGCCGGGGTGTTAAGCAGATCCCAGTTTAGGTCACCTAACAGGACAAACTCTGAAGCTAGATGGGGAGCGATCAATTCACAGATGGTGTCCAGGGCACAGCTGGGAGCTGAGGGGGGTCGGTAGCAGGCGGCAACAGTGAGAGACTTATTTCTGGAGAGATTAATTTTTAAAATTAGAAGTTCGAACTGTTTGGGCATAGACCTGGAAAGTATGACAGAACTTTGCAGGCTATCTCTGCAGTAGATTGCAACTCCTCCCCCTTTGGCCAGTTTTATCTTGACGGAAAGTGTTATAGTTGGGTATGGAAATCTCAGAGTTTTTGGTGGCCTTCCTAAGCCAGGATTCGAACACGGCAAGGACATCAGGGTTGGCAGAGTGTGCTAAAGCGGTGAGTAAGGCAAACTTAGGGAGGAGGCTTCTGATGTTGACATGCATGAGGCCAAGGCTTTTTCGATCACAGAAGTCAACAAATGAGGGTGACTGGGGACATGCAGGGCCTGGGTTTACCTCC